>NC_069364.1:66192500-66492500 GCF_021730395.1 Mercenaria mercenaria | reverse complement strand
GACCTAGATATCATCAAGATGAACATTCAGACCAACTTTCATACAGATCCCATGAAAAGTATGGCCTCTAGAGAGGTCACAAGGTTTTTTTATTATTTGACCTACTGACCTAGTTTTTTAAGGCACGTGACCCAGTTTCAAACCTGATCTAGATATCATCAAGGTGAACATTCTGACCAATTTTTATGGAGATCCATTCACAAGTATGGCCTCTAGAGGGGTCACAAGGTTTTTCTATTTTTAGACCTACTGACCTAGTTTTTGACCACACATGACCCTTTTTCGAACTTGACCTAGATATCATCAAGATGAACATTCTGACCAATTTTCATACAGATCCCATGAAAAATATGGCCTTTAGAGAGGTCACAAAGTTTTTCCATTATCTGACCTACTGACCTAGTTTTTGACGGCACGTGACCCACTTTCGAACTTGACCTAGATATCATCAAGACGAACTTTCAGACCAACTTTCATACAGATCCCATGAAAAATATGGCCTCAGAGAGGTCACAAGGTTTTTCTATTATTTGACCTACTGACCTAGTTTTTGAAGGCACGTGACCCACTTTCGAACTTGACCTAGATATCATCAAGGTGAACATTCTGACCAACTTTCATGGAGATCTCATGAAATATATGGCCTCTAGAGAGGTCACAAGGTTTTTCTATTTTTAGACCTACTGACCTAGTTTTTGACCGGACGTGACCCAGTTTCAAACTTGATCTAGATATCATCAAGATGAACATTCAGACCAACTTTCATACAGATCCCATGAAAAATATGGCCTTTAGAGAGGTCACAAGGTTTTTCTATTATTTGACCTACTGACCTAGTTTTTGACGGCACGTGACCCAGTTTCGAACTTGATCTAGATATCATCATGGTGAATGTTCTGTACAATTTTCATGAAGATCCCATGAAAAATATGGCCTCTAGAGAGGCCACAAGGTTTTTCTATTTTTAGACCTACTGACCTAGTTTTTGATGGCACGTGATCCAGTTTCGAACTTGACCTAGATATCATCAAGGTGAACATTCTGACCAATTTTCATGAAGATCTTGTGAAATATATGGCCTCTAGAGAGGTCACAACGTTTTTCTATTTTTAGACCTACTGACCTAGTTTTTTAAGGCACGTGACCCAGTTTCAAACTTGACCTAGATATCATCAAGGTGAACATTCTGAGCAATTTTCATGAAGATCTTGTGAAATATATGGCCTCTAGAGAGGTCACAAGGTTTTTCTATTTTTAGACCTACTGACCTAGTTTTTGATGGCACGTGACCCAGTTTCGAACTTGACCTAGATATCATCAAGATGAACATTCTGACCAATTTTCATAAAGATCCCATGAAAAATTTGACCTCTAGTGGTCACAAGCAAAAGTTTACGGACGCACGGACGACGGACACCGCGCGATCACAAAAGCTCACCTTGTCACTTTGTGACAGGTGAGCTAATAAAACAACAAGCTATCACAACTAAAACAATGTAAAATTTGATGGAAAATGCTAATTTACCATTAACTGAATGACTCTTACCTGTCACAGCTCTATGTTTTGGTCTTTATATTGAAACACAGTAGGCCTCAGCTTTTTGCTTCAAAGTTCTCTGTCTCAGTTCTTTGCAGAAACTCTGTCTGCCCCAGCTTGTTGCTGAAACTCTGTGGGCCTCAGCTATTTGCTAAAACTCTGTGGACCTTGAGGACCTCTTTGCTAAAACTCTGGGATCTTGAGGACCTCTTTGCTAAAACTCTTGTCTGCCACAGCTCTGCAGAAACTATCTGCCTTGGCTCTCTGCATAAACTATGCCTGCCTCAGCTCTTTGCATAATCTGTATCTGCCTTAGCTCTTTGAAAAATCTCTAGCTACCTTAGCTATTTGCATAACTAAATTAGCTCTTTGCATAAATTCTGTCTGAATCAGCTGTTTGCTTTTTTTTTAAATTTTATCAAATGTTGTAAACTGTTTTGCTTCATTGTTGACACTATTATCTGTAATGTGCCTTTCTGGACACTTCTTCCTTGCTTTACATGTCAATAAAATGTAATATTTGTGGCACATTATATCCGCTTTTTCTTGACAATACCCAGAAGGGAAGGTTTTCTAAAGACAAGGTTCCTATACTCAAGTGTCATATGGCACACACTTCTGTTTCGATCTGGAAATGAATTTTCATAATTATATATATGACAAAACATTAAATTACAATAAGATATATTTTATTTTACTGTTAACTACTACTGCCCAAAAATACATGTTCCCTACCACAAGAGGCATAATCATACACTGTTGCTGAAGGAAACATAGTTTTTGATATTGTAACTAAATGGAAGGAGACCAACGTGAAATTATTTGAAATTATTTGAATCTGGGTGAAATTGGCATAATGGTTGAGGAAAGAAATTGTAAACGACACAAGGTTGGATGGACGACGAACATCCAACAATTAAAAAGAACTCGCCACAGCACTTCATGAACCGCAGTCAAATGACAGTGCGCTTGACTACTTGAACCTTCCACCTAATATTATCTTACATACAAAAGCTTAAGCAAGTGTGATCATCCCATAATGCACAAGGCAGTCTGAAAGACAGCTAAATCCCCTGCCACTGGTATTGATAGTGAAAGGGTAAACCTTTGACCTTGAGCTGTGACCTTGAGCTGTGACCTTGAACTGACATGGCTGACCCATGAATTCTGCACATGGTCTAGATGAGGTGATCATTTGACCAAAGTTTCATGAAAATCCTAAAATGTGTTTAGGGGATACAGAGCTCAAACCTTTGACCTTGAGTTGACATGGTTGACTCATGAGTTCTTGATGAGGTGATCATTTCACCCAAGTTTAATGTAAATCCTTCAAGGGGTTTAGGAGAGTGGACACAAAATGGAAGGCTCAAACCTTTGACTCTAAGCTGTGACCTTGACCTTGAGCCAGCATGGCTGACTCATCAATTCTGCACATTGTCTTGATGAGGTGATCATTTGATCCAAGTTTGATGAAAATCCTTCAATGGGTTTAGGAGATACAGAGCGGACACAAAATGGAAGGCTCAAACCTTTGACCTTGAGCTGTGACCTTGACCTTGAGACGACATGGCTGACTCATGGCTTCTGCACATTGTCTTGATGAGGTGATCATTTGATTCAAGTTTCATGGTTATCCTTCAAGGGGTTTAGTAGATACAGAGCGGACACGAAATGGAAGGCTCAAACATTTGACCTCGAGTTGTGATCTTGACCTTGAACCAACATGGCTGACTCATGGGTTCTGCATACTGTCTTGATGAGGTGATCATTTGACCCAAGTTTCATGAAAATCCCTCAAGGGGTTTAGGAGATACTGAGTGGACATAAAATGTTACGAAAGGACTGAAGGACGGAAGGAGACCATTCCTATAACCCCCCACCACTTGTGGTGGGGGATTAAAAGACATGTGGAGAATCTGAAAACATCTTTTCAAGTTAGTCCTATCAGATAATAAACATGCTTACATGCAAATTTGTCTAAGTACAAAAGAGATTAATTTACAAAACAGCAAGAGTTGTGGTGGAAACACAATTCTGGAATTTACAATGGTAGGTCAGAATGGTAGCTTGCTTGAAAGAATTTGAGCCCAGTTTAGACTCAAAACCTTAAACAGTGAATAGCAGAAGAGGCATATAGTTTGTGGCTTTTGCTTGTACATTTAGACAGATATAATTTCCAGCACTCTACCCTACCTTAAAGCTTTATTGTTTCCTCTCCCTGGGTGTCCAATGCAACACTTTACTTTCTTCTGACAAGTCATTCTGCTGGGTCTCTAACATGACGTTATGCAGAGCCTAACATGACACACACAATTTCATACCATCATCTCTTGACAAACATGGACTAAACTACCAGAACCATTTTCTCTAAATGTACCTGAAAAAGAAATAACAGAGGTCAGGAAAAGTCGTCGGACCATCGGACATATCCGGTAAATTTTGATCCTGTCCGCCATGATTATCAAGTTCACAAGATAGAGTGTCCGATAAAAATTGCAGGTCAATATGATAAAATAAGAAGAAAGTCCTCCACAATTTCACGAAAGTTTGACTTGGGCATCATTAAATTGTAACATAGAATCCCGAGAAATTGATGTCAAACTATATTTTATTAAGCGCTTGTTTCATTGGTTTTTTAAAATTGAAACAGTGGAAACCCCTCACGACAATTCTAAGAACGCGCAGTATCATTAGATGCGTACTAATCGTGAAAGGTACTCGATTTATGTACACGGGAACCAGACGGGAATTTCCAGAAATTCCAAGGTCATCTCTCTCTTTATATGTCAAAATCAACGTGTGTGTGTGTTCGGGTTTAACGCCTTTTTCAACAGTTTTTCAGTCATATAAACGACGGTGTCTACTTGTAGCAGTAAGCACAATGCCCAACTTCATAGTGCTGCCTCACTGGAATATCACGCCGTAGACACTTGGCATGATACCCCACCCAGTCACATTATACTGACACTGGGCTGACCAGTCCTAGCACTATCCTCTTAATGCTGAGCACCAAGCAAGGAAGCTACTAGTACCATTTTTTTACGTCTTTGTTATGACACGGCCGGGAATCGAACCCACGACCTCCCGCACTCGAAGTGGACGCTCTACCACCAGGCTACCAAGGCAGTGACTCGGTGCAAACAATAGACTTGTGGGGGAAAAGACAGGGATGATATAGCAAATGAATATGAATAAAATCTGTAAAAAGATCCTTTGGAAGCAAAGAATGCAACCAAGAAGAATAACAGCAGACTCGTTTTGACTGAGTCTGTTCACGTGAGGTAATGAAATGTGCAACACCTCTCGCCCCCTAGCAACGGCTTAAGGGGGACTCAGACACATATGTTGAATGGACTCCATTGTCCCAAAGGACCAGAAAATATAACAACACTGAATCCAAATTCCAAGTACAGGGAGACTTTTTACAGCCTGAAAACTTAAAGTCTGAAATCTGTTCCAATTAAGATGTGGAAATAAACTTAAGATATGTAAATTGTAATTTGTGTAATGCTGTCTATAATTTATAGACTATGTATAAATACCAGCTTTAAAGATCATATATCAAACCGACTGTCCTGTGAATTTTCAGAGTCTTTCGTGAATACGGTGAAATAAGATGAATAATTTCATTCTATGTGATCCTAGATTGACTAAAGAAGTTTTCCTCGAAAGATATTATTTATACTCAGCGTCACTGAAAAGTTATAACCACCCTAATGGCCCTTATATTTAAAAAATTGCATTGGACTGTGTTAAAAGCATAACAGAACTACATTTTTGACGCAACTGAGACGTCACTGGTATAAAGATTTGTCAAATTCGATTAACTCCATTTGAGAAACGAACTGCACATTCAAAATGATTTTTTCCAGCAATGTTGACATGTACGAAAATTCTATCGTGAATCATTCATCTTACTTGAAAGTTAGTCGATAGACTAAAAGGAATACGTTAAAACAACCAGAATATCCTTGCTAAGAATGCCACGTTTAAGGCACAATCCACACCATCAGGCCATGGGCATGGTTGACGCCGAACTTTCATGTCATGAAATTGCACGTCTTATGTGCTGTTCTCACTTTCAAGACAGTCATGAAATTGGTAAGGAGACATGATCAGACAGGGTCTATGAGTAACAAACTGCGCACAGGCCATGAAAAAGTGACTCCGATATTGTATAAAAAGCAAAGAGGTGTATATTAAGTGCAGCATGCCCATTCACGCACTGCAGTACGTGAATCACGCACAAAATATCAAATGCACGCATAAAAATCACTTGTTGGGGGTACATGCATGCAGAGATTCGGAACTCCTGTTCAGCTGGCAAATCGCTGTTTATTTCATCATGCACTTGCCAATTGTTTGGTACAGTCTTAAACGCAGATCCGGTCCAGGGACGTGATAATTTCGTTTCCATCACCGAATTCTCGGCGTAATTGTCAGCCGCATAGAGGGGTTTCGTAAGTGTTTTAGTCAGACGTCACATGGGTCGTGTGCAAAAAAAGTATGAATACAAAATGCAAAAAGGCATTTTAGCTTTTATAAACTCAACAAAAGGTTAACAGTATTTTATTTTTGGATATTTAACTGCAATTTTGATACACATTACATATCTGTAAAAGTTTGGGCATTTATTATTGATTGGCGATTTTTATCAGTCTTCAGTTGACTGTATGTTATTTCGGACAAATCATGTTCCGTCCACGAAATCGGAAATACATGAACCGTGCTGAAAACTTATTTATATTAAGTATAATATTGGGAGGGGTCCTATGATTCAAAATTTCCTATCTTAACTTTGGAAAAACATTTTAAATTTTCTAAAATTATCTCATCTGTTATACCCCACCCATGAGAGTTCTGCATGAAAAAAAACATGTATATACAAATTTCAGTAGTTAAATAGAAAAATTCAGATCTACCATGTAGTGTACCCCCAGATTTTGAAGTGTACCCCTATTTTGCAAAAGCAGGGGGTACATGTACCCTTAACTTTAAAAATGAGTGGGCATGCTGAAGTGGTAACTTTTCAATGACGCCCAGTATATAATAAATTTGCGTGTTTAGCATCTTTTTCAACAGGTTTTCAGTCATATCTACTAGTAGCTGCAGTGAGCACAATGCAAAACTTTAAAGTGCTGCCTTAGAAAATTACTGAAATATAATGCCATAGAAACATGATATGATACCAAACCAGTCATGTTACACTGACACGTACCCTATATTATAGTCACACCATATATTGACACCAGGCTGACCAATCCTGACATTATCCTCATTATGCCAAGTGCCTAAATGAGGAAATTAGCTACTAGTTTCGTTTTCCACATCTTTAGTTTGACACTGCCAGGGAGCAAACACGCACTCAAAGCAGGCACTCTACCACTAGGCTTCCAAGGTTTCGGGGTGTCTTATGGACCATACCTTGTGATGTGATATATCTAAAAAGCTATTAGACCTGATAACCAACATTTAACCAAAGCATGGCCTTATATATCTGAATGAACAAGCAAATTTTCGATGAAATATTCTGATAATTAAAAAATATGCTGGTCTTCATTTATGCAAGTAGTATAGTGAACCGAACGTCTTGTATGTATATGACGTTATAATATAACTGATGTCATAATGTACTGGTCCGCCTGTCAACCATTGTTTATCGCAGAATAAACAGAGCCTGAATTTCTTTTAATTCTGTTTAACTGGAAGACAAATAGAGCCATGTTAGAATAAGAAATTTACCTTAATAAGTTGTTTTACAAAAAAGAAAAAAAATACGGCACTTTTCAACTCTTATTTTGATTCTTGTATTCCTCGAATTATGTGTTTAACAAATTATCAAGGCCTTCAAGTGGTCTAATTTATCAAAGTTCAGAGTTCAGGTGCACAGGAATTGAACCACAAGGGCGTTAGCAAGAGTGGTTACGTAAATATCTAAGCATCTGGACGGTGCTATATTAAAAGTCACACCACAATTAAGAAGGCCAGAGTCGATTGATTTCATTCTTGCATGGTCATTCATTCATCAGAGCTCCAGATAAGCTTTTGGTGCAATTGGGTATTTACCAATTACTTTTTGTCTGAATTGGGTATTGGAGATCTGAATTGGGTAAAAATAATATCATTACACAGCCTTTTCAGATGCAATTGGGTATTTGCTAAAACCAGTTGGGCATTTCACCAATCTCGCACAAACAACTGAGGATTTTTTGCTTACAGTATACATGGTATATATCATTAGCCAGGATTGACTTACTACACTGAAGTACTTTAATAGCACCCTTCAATTTTTAATACAAAAACGTATTTAAAATTGTAATGAAATGTGATTAGTTAAAACAGTACTGTCTTTTGTTTTTACATGCTGTGATCAATGTAAACATGTGTACTGTATTTTAGTTCATAGTACCAAAGATATTTTTTTCTCCAATCATTTAACGCATTCTGAGATACTTTTGTTCCATAATACTGTTGTTTTCCTTTTCACCTTTAATGCAATCGGAGATCAATTCATCAATATCCCGAATGATGAGTTTACCACAATATGCATTCTTTCATAAGATGTCATCCAGTATTGCTGGTGACACTACATCGTCACAAAGAGATATTACTGCCATTGTTGAACAGCAAAAATACTCACTAATTTGTTTGTTTGTGTTGCGACAATGTTTTTTCTGCCCTTTTTACAAAGCGTCCAAATAACACTGATCAGCTGATTGAATTGTCCTGTGATTTTTCCGATAAATTGCAACCTGTTTTGCGGTGACGTATAACCAGTCAGTTGTCTAGTGTTAAAGTCTCGTACCCGCTCTAGTTATAAGGAAAATGCGATACGCAAGCGATTTTTTATGAATTGAGTATTAGGAATTTTAATTGCTTTTTAGTACGCACACTATATGACTTCAATTGGATTTTCTGCAATTTTAATTTCGTAAATAAGCAAATACGCAGCTTATCTGGAGCTCTGATTCATTGAAATATCTTCATGAAAATTTTGCATGCCTTCATTTATCCAAGTATTAATCAGGCTGGTAACATTGCCCGATCGGGCTTTTGACACAAAAAGTAATATTTCTTGACAAATAATGAAGATATTTCTTTCAAACTTGGTCCATTTATTAAGCATTACATATAATGCTTATCAAGATAGAAATAACTTTGTTGCCTTCAGTTTTGTTAGAATTACTTCCCTTTTTTCAGATTTTTATGATGCATAATTTTTGAAGTCCAAAAATATTATGTTTTAATGCAATGTTTAAAACAGAAAAGGGTTCAATGGCTTTTTTTAGGACTAACATTTCTCTATAATGTTGTAAGTGAAAGCAGAGTAAAATGCTTACATTCACGTACTAGCGCAATAATTTAGAGTATTAGAAAGCCATTTAACCCTTTTTGTTTTAAACTTAGCATTAGAACATTGTTTTATTGGACTTCAAAGATTACCGTATTTTCCCGAATTAAGGCCCCCCTTCTAATTAACGCCCCCCACCCATTTTGGAGAGAAAAAAAAGTCAAAAAGAACGAAAAAAAATCACCTACCTCATTTTTATAAGTCCACACAATAAGTAATTTACAGTAAGTATCCAATGTATTATGAATTAAACACACTTTTAAACAGTACATGTACCGTAAATCCAAAACGTTTATACTAAGTACGGCACGTATCCAATCATCAAATAGAAAATTAAACGGTAGAGTCACTGGACCTATGCTCTAAATCCATTTTTGATTTGTTTTTGCACCACCCGCGCACAAGCTTCCTGTCGACTTTAAACAAATTTGCGGCGAAGTGTTAACCTTTTCTTGGCAGTTTTAATTTAAAAGCCGGCACATAAGCAGCGTGTCAAACCACTAGCTGACATTGTGTATTGCCACCCGCATGTACTAAGGAAAATATTATCGGAGTACACAGCTGTTTGGGTATGATGACGTAATGTGTAATGTCGCGAGAGTGTCACGGAATACATGAGGTACCGTATTTAAATGCATAATTTTAAGACACACTGCATTAAATTGGATGCCAAATAATTACGTTTCGGGGGAATTAAACAACACAGAAACACTTTACAGTTCGTTTGAACGATGTTTTTAAGTTTTGTAAAAAAATTTATTTTTTATTTTTTTACCTCAAATGAACGCCCCCTCTTTGGAAAATGTAACGCCCCCGGGGGCGTTTATTCGGGAAAATACGGTATGCGTCATAAAAATCTGAAAAGGGGAAATAATTCTACCAACACTGAAGGCAACCAAGTTATTTTTATTCTAATTTGTATCATTTGTTATGCTTAACAAATGGACCAAGTTTGAAAGAAATATCTTCATTATTTTTCAAGAAATATTACTCTGTGTTATAAGCCCGATCGGGCAATGTTACCAGCCTGTTAATATACGGTTACCAGACCTCAATCGGCAATCTGACATCATAATGATCTCTTATACAGGTCCATGTGTCAGCCATTGTTTATCACAGAATATACTGAGCCTGACTTTCTCCTTTGTTGAACTGGCAATTAAATCCAGCCATGTTATGCAAGACACGATTTATCATTCGTTTCTCAGAAATTTTCATACAGTTGATCTACGATTTTTTCCTCATTTTAAAATGGGTTAAGATAATTTCATGCTATTAAGATTAATAAAGCAAGCGTTTGAGATATATTTCATCCATTTCTACCACTAAAAAAGCTTAGTTGATAGGGGAATACATCTTCCATGCTCGCCATTTTGCTGTGTAACAAGAAAATTCGTCTGAAATATCTCCGCCTAAAATAACACGTGCTACTGCTAAATGGGCAGACACCTTAAATGTCTGCTTACTTACCCAGCGTTTCAAGTTCCTTTTTTCTTTCTTGCTTCTTTCAACAACAACACAAAACCGTCATGGCGGCAACAGGGTGAACACATCTCGTAATGCCACGTGATCACGCACGGACTTTATGCATGAACACACTGTACTGTAATTATGCGAAAATTACGTCACGATTCAAGTGCACTAATACACAAGCATTAATTGATCACAGACAGGACTAACAGACCTGGTATGACGCAAACATGCGACTACATTTTAATTATACAAATGTATATACGCATTTACGTGTATGTGGTATATATTCGATTCCAATGAATATAATAATCTCGTCTTTTTTATCATCTCAGGAATTTTTCAAAATATCTGCAACACTAAATTTACCCATCATACAAAACTTTTTTACTATGTTAAAACGATTGAGTAAAATAAGAACATTCATAGAAATGTAGCGGTGTGCGTTACCATGGAAACGGATGATGAAACGGGTCTAGTTAGAAAATTCAGATTGTAAAAAATAAAATAAAATGACTGAATATATTTAAGTGAAATGTGACGCACGGTATAATTACATAAGTACTTATCACATAGATATAATATAATGGAAATTACTATATAAATCACCAAAATTACATAGTTGGCACGTGCATAACTATTATTTTGTTTTTAGTGATTTCTTCTTAGAAATTAGTTTTATAGCGTCATTTGATATTACAGCTGGTTTTTATTAACTTTTTAATGCCACTCTATTGAAACCGACAGAAGAGTGACATTGAAATTGTGCATTTGTTTGCTTTTCTTTTACATTTAATTGCAGCACATTTAAAAAGAATATTAACCAAAAATACTTATTTCAGGGAATGCAAGCTTCATTTGTATATTTCAGTTTGTGTGTGTGTTTTTTGTTTGTTTTGTTTTGTGTGTGTTTTTGTTGTTTTTTTTTTTTTTGTTTTTTTTGTAGCTCTATTTTGTATTTTGCTGCAAAATGATAACCATTTTACTTGTAATAGTGTTATCGCCTATTGTGTTAAAATTGTAACACCAAGATAGGGATTTTCTGCCATGGTTGTCAAGCTGGTAAAATTACTAGATATGCTGTTTATTTTCAAGAGGTAGCATTTTTTCGCATTAAACTGCATACCCGATGCAGTTTCCCACTTCTCCAATGCTTTTAGGATTTATACGATAAAGAGGAATCATCCGCAAATAAACGGACAGTTGATTTGACGTGGTCAGGCAGATCATCGTTGATATGGCAGAGGAATAAGAGAGGTTCTAGTACCGTTCCCTGGGGGACTCTGTGACTGGGTCTGAAGCATCATTATCAACTACAACTCGCATGTCTCCGTTGGTGAGAAAATCGCGTGGCCAGTTGTTTATACTGCCGTCCGAGCCATATGATTCCATGCATCTTATGAAACATCGACATGATAATAAACTATTTTGTGAAATAAAAGTTGTCTTTCAAAATGCAATGTATTCCAGCTTAGTTTTTTTTAAAATATTTGAGACTGTGCCTAGGATCTTGCTATAATTGTTTGTTATAACTCTTGCAGCTTTCTAGTTTGTCTATATCCTTCTGATAGTAAGGGTCCTAGACACTAGAACAGTATTCTAAAGTTGGTCTTACAACAGTATCATAAGCAGCTATCTTGGTAGAACTTTTAGAAGAATGTAACTAAATAATGTAACTATGTTACGTTTTAAGAAACCTTAGCTCTGACCAGCTTTCTATAAAGTTTAAATGTGCTGCCTCTCTCGCCAAAAAGTCCCCTTTTTTCAATTTTCTCGGTGTAATATTCTTCTGTTTCTTCTTTATTCATTTTGCAGGATCATTGAAATTGATGCCAATGCCTACGGGGGTTGTATCAGAATATACATAGACATTATTATATTTTGTATTATTTGAAGTTAGTGAGAAAAAAACAACACACAAATCCCGAAAAAAATTATATGGTCTGAAGGTCGTGTTTCTGAACGAAAGCAGGAAGTCTTAGTTGGTGTAAAGTAGTCTCCCCCTTTCAAAAGGTGTATCTAACGGAAAATTTTGCGCATGGTCCGACGACGGCTCCAAAGTTCGAACCTGTACGATGCTTCGGAAACTGTCAGAGCTACAACCCGTACATATGCCTTTTATTAGATATCATACGTAATTGTTTAAGAGTTCATGTTTGCATCTCTAAGTTGAGGTGGTGGGGGAAAGGGGGGTGGGTATTTAATGTCGCGATTTGACCAGCGAGAAAAAAATGCACGCTCACTTGTCTAAAAATATTTAAAGTTTGAAACATTAGTACTTATTATTATTAAGGATTATGTACATACGATCAGAATATTTTTACAGTAAAAAATTGTTTCATACTCTGTGAACTTGAATAGCATTAGTTTCTAAGACAAATAAGGGCAGAAAAAGCAGAGGTAACCACACGCGTTTTTATTTTATAGGGCATTTTCTTCGCGAGAATTATGAGTATTATGTAAGCATAAATGTCGCTAAACAAATATCTGGCATAATTACCCCTCCCACTTTTTTCCAATGAAAAAAAAAACGTATTTAAATCTACATTATTAGCCATATTTTGAATATTTAGTATTAATTTTTAGCATAAATTTTGTTAGAAATAAATATTCGAAGAAACATTTTTCAAAACGGCGGATATTCTGAAACACACACACACACACACACACACACACACACACACACACACACACACAAACAACACACACAAAACGCTCGATGTAGGAGACACGTGCATTCTATCTCGGTACTGTCACTATGTTAATATCATTGCCAGTGTAGTGGTCGTATAGACGGAGCACTCCCAACAGTTTTGCTGTTGAGCTAGATTCTCAGCGTTGCATGTGGTTAGAGCCTACGGTGAAGCTAAGCAGCGATTCTATGGGTGTCCCGGTAGTATATTCCGAATACCATAATGGTTTCAGAAGTCAAAATTGGCTCCAGCTAGATTGCCTCTGGGACTTGGGGCTGGCTAGAAATTGATAGCTACTACGTTCAACTGAGGCCAGAGCTAGAAACTATGTTCAATTGTAGCTTGTGCTAGAAAATGTTAGTATGTTCACTCGACGCCAGAGCCAGACAGTGGCAGCATGTTCAGTTGATGCCCGGGCTAAAAACTGTTAGTATGTTCACTTTATGCCAGAGCTAGAAACCGTGATAGTAGGTTTAACTGAAACTGCTAGTATGTTCACTCATTGCCAGAATCAGAAACTGATATATGTTCAATTGATATTAAAACTAGAAACTAATAGTTTGTTCACTTGATGTCAGTGTTAGAAACTGATAGCATGTTCACTTGATGCTGGAGACAAGAAACTGATGGCATGTTCAGTTGATGCTAATGTTAGAAACTGATAGCATGTTCAGCTGATGCTGGAGACAAGAAACTGATAGTAGATCTATGTTCACTTGATGCTAATATTAGAAATTGATAGTATGTTCACTTGATGCCAATGTTAGAAACTGACAGCATGTTCACTTGATGCCAGTGTTAGAAACTGATAGCATGTTCACTTGATGCTCGAGACAAGAAACTGATAGCATGTTCACTTGATACCAGTGTTAGAAACTGATAGCATGTTTACTTGATGCTGGTGACAAGAAAATGATAGCATGTTTACTTGATGCCTGGTATTTCAATGCTAAAGGCTCATAATGACTTTCTTTAAAATGTTGCTGCCACATTTTCAGTTACGAACATAAAATAATTTAATTCCTTGTTAAATTCTATTTCTACTAATTGTTTTCTATAATACAAGGTTTGAATATTGATGAACATACTAGAATGTTTTATTGAATCTACTTATTTTGATTAGCTCCCTTTATTTCACTTAACTGTAAAAGTTCATGTACAGTATTAAAAGTAGCATTTTTCTACCCATGTAATTATGCACAACATACATTTGGACAGCTGTAGTGTAGTGATGTATCTAGGACACATCTAACATCTAGGACACATCTAACAGTACTTTTCACTGATGATGTTCTCGTTTGCAGTAGTTTATAAATCAAGGAACTATGTTCATGGTTTTGCCTAGATGGAGTCCTGGTTGTATATTCCAGAGATGTTTCAGCTCCAAAAAATACCAAAGCAAGCACACAATAAATTGGAACACATTTACAAACTAGAGCTGCTTTTGAGGAAAGCTCATGTCTCCCACAACTGCCTACTCATCTGAATAGTAGTATACAAGTCAACCATGCACCAAGACCTCAACTGCCTTATCAGACTTTCAGTGCTTTGATTACCAAATACCAAGTTTCAAGGGCCATAATTCTGAAGTGCCTGGGCCGATTTGGCTACTTATCGAACTTGGCCGAGGACTTATTGGCAAACACATTTTGTTCAAGTTTGGTGAAGATTGGACGAGAAATGTTCGACTTCAGAGTGCGGACAAGATTTGTGACAGACAGACAGACTGATAGACAGACAGACACAGGAATAAATCAATATGTCTCCCACTACACTGTGTGGTGGGAGACATAATGGTAGGTTATCTACCCGACTTTCAGCACATCGTTAAATGGAATAATCTCTAAAAGTTCTGGGTATCTGAACAACAAATAATTTTATGAATAGATGAAGAAGAATACCTCTGCGCTCTATAATGCCAGCATACCTTGCTGCATAGTAGAAAATAGGTCAGTAAATCGTGCAAAAATCTGCACATTATGGTATCCACCTTGTAGCTATAGGTCACTACTCCAGTTATGACATAGAAACTGATTGAGGTGAGGTGTGTTGCACATTACATTACCTTTTATGAACAGAATCAGTCAAACTGAGCATGCTATTATTCAAACTTGGTTGCATTCGAAAATTCCAAAAGTAATGCTTTTAGCTTGATTACACATTTTGTTCCATTTGGTAAATTGTGATTATCCTGTAAAAGAGCATAACACTCAGCTGCTATCAATAAATAATAGTTGTCTTTTAGTGGTATCAGTTTTCATCTTTGGAATAATTCTGGCAATTAAGAAGACAAAAAGCTGTTTTGATATCTTTAGTGTGTAAATAAGTATGTAGATGTATCAAACATGCTATAATCTCAACTAAAATGTCTTTACAAATGATGAGGCAAAGTTGTTGGTACTGGTATAAGCTCCCAAAACTGTGTGACTGCCACACTAAATATGGATTTCTCTGTGTAAACTTCACGAGAATCATTTTGACAATTCTAGTTTTGGCAATTATAAGATGTGCCATTAAGGTGGTTAACTACTTTCCTCACAAATTTCGGCACCATCTGAGATCATGATGATTTTCAGTATGCGCCATTTGAAAGGGGATGCATTTCATTTCATGTATACCAAATATCATCAAAATCTGAGATGGTGCAGACATTTTGTGAGGAAAGTAGCGAGCCACGTTAAGTTATAAACTCATATCTCACAAACATCAGTACTTAGTCTTCTTTTACAAAATAATTATAAACAGAAGCATATTTTTATTCATTCAGATAGAAGGAAATTATATATCCAGCAGAATAATTTCAGAAGTGAAATGTTCTGTGCAGTGCATAACCAATCTGGACTATTTAAATTACTGGTACCGTTATTAAAATAAGCTTCTGCTATGAACTCTTTTGTTTCCAATTCCTCTTATATGTAAAATACTAGATCAACTATATTTGCATTATTTGATGGACCCTATAATATGATATCAATAGCTTGATATATCTAAGGTAGTGGGCCCTTAATGACAACTGGCAATTTCCGTCCGATTACGTATTTTCTGATATGCTATTTTGGTATTCTTTGGCCATAGTAAAACAAAACAATTTTTCCCCCCCCAAAAATGCACTGAGAAAATATATACTTGAACGGAAAATTCCAATTTTCATTATGGGTCCTTTATACTTTGAAAAATATGATTTGTCATATTTGAATGTTTTATAAATCATGCAACATCAAATTTGGAAGTAAAGTTTAGGTCCCTAAAATATCTCTGTCAGTTCACAACTAAATTTTTATAAAGGATCTGGAAAAAGACTAGTGTCTCTTTAGCAGTCAAATGTCTGCAATCTACAAAAATGCAAAATAAAGGCTGTATTTTTTTTATTTCAAAGAAAGAAGCACAAATTTCCATTGAGGTACATGATATATCATTTAAGAAAAAAATTCATTGTGTATTTTGTGCAGTGTATTCTATAAGAAAACATGGATTGTCCAGTTATGGATACACATGGGCTATTATGGTAGATTTGATAGAAAAGGAACATTTCAGCACAATTTTACAGCAAAAATTGGTAACAAAAAGCCTAAATGGGCAGAAGTCACTCACCTGTGAAGAGCAGTTACCTTTAGACCTTACTGTGCATTAATCATCACATGTGGGCACTTGGATAAAACTACCAACCTTTTGTAAGCCAAGAGTTCTATGCGCCATCACATGAAGAATTCTATGTCCCAAGTGAGGCATGCACCCACAGCGGTGAGTGCCAAGTGATTCAAATTCAGTGACCATAAACACTCGGCCATGGAGGCCCACATATTTGCAAGAGAATCGTCTAATGATGCTACAAACCAAGTATGATGAAGTCCCACTAAGTAGTTCCTGGGAAGAAGTTGTTTACAGGTATTTCTATTTAAAGCTCTTTTGGCCCTAGACTAGCTCCTAGACTATGATATGTATTTTTTTCTTAATTTTTGTTTTTAAAACTGTGAATGTAGCCAGTCTATATCCAGTATCATAATTGTAATATAACAATCAGTTCTGTGAGAAAAAATATCTAAAATAGACTGGCTTTTGTCACTATTACACAGAATAAAAGAAAAATTACAAAAGCATAAATTCTGTGTAGAAGTTTTGATTATCAGTCTAATGGCTAGTCTGTATTGGCCCCTACGAGGGACAGAGTGCCCCCATTATTAACAAGATTGCGTGAGAGCCTTATAATGATACTGAAGACCAAGATTAATGAAGATCTATAAAGGGGTAAATGACAAGAAGCGGTTCACAAGTTTTTCTACATTTAGCTCTAATGGTCCCTAGAACAAGGTCTAGTGTCCCCACTTTATATATAAATTTGGCAAAGGACCTAACAGTGATACTACAGACCAAGTCTGATGAAGATCAAACCAGTTCTGACCTCATGTAACCCAGTTTTAAACTTACTCTAGATTTCTCAAAGAAAAACAATCTCAGACATTCTATGATTTGACCTAGTGACCTAGTCTTTCACCACAGGTAATCTGACCAAGTTTCATTAAGACTGGGCTAAAACTGTGACCTCTAATGTGTTAACAGTCAAACTGTTGATGATTGGACCATGCACCAACAACAACAGACACAGGGTGATCACAACAGCACATTTTGACCACTTTGTGCTCAGAAGAGCTAACAAGAGGGCCAAGATGGCCATATGTCGCTCACTTGAGTAACACACAATAACAATGTAAACATGTTTTACCTAGTGATTTGATAGAGACAAATATTCTGACCAATTTTCATTAAGACTGGACCAAAAAATGTGCCCTCTTGAGTGTAAACAAGCTTATTCTTCGAGTTGACCTGAAGACCTAGTTTTTAACCCTACATGACCTAGATAAAAATTCATTCGATATTCCATACAGACAAACATTCTGACCAAGTTTCATGCACATCAAATGAACAAGAGTGTTAACAAGCTTTTCCTTTGATTTGACCTGGTGACTTAGTTTTTGAACCCATTAGTTAGCTTAGAATTCATCAAGATAAACATTGTGACAAAGTTTCAAGAAGATAGGCTCATAAATGTTGCTTCAACAGTGTTAACAAGCACTTCATTTGATTTGACCAGGTGACCTAGTTTTTGACCCCACATGACCCAGATTCAAAACTGGCCTAGAAATCATCAAGATAAACAATCTGACCAAGTTTCATGAAGATAGGGTCATAAATATGGCCTCTAGGTTGTTAACAAGCTTTTCCTATGATTTGACCTGATGACCTAGTTTTTGACCCAACATGACCCAGTTTTAATCCAGGCCTAGAGATCATCAAGATAATCATTCTGTGCAAGTTTATATCAAATCAAAGCACAAATGAAACCTTTATGGCTGAAAGTGCCAAAATAGAAACTCTGGAACCCATGATGGGATCTGGCCAGTTTTCGAAAGGAACCCAGATATTTTGCTAATACAAGTTGTGTGCAAGTTTGATTAAAGTTGATTGTAAAATGTGGTCTCTATCGTGTTTACATGAAATTGTGAACGAAAGACCAGGACAAAATGCGATCACAAAAGCTTACCCTGTCACTATGTGACAGGTGAGCTAAAAATATGACAAGACAGATACAAACATTTGTTTTCATCCCAAAGCAAGCCAAAAATAAAATATATGTTTTTAAATATGGGCCAGACAAAGTCTTTCAGCTTTTTGAGTTATGAAATACCAGTTGCTGTATCATATTGTGAAGAAAAGTGGTACATGTTATTCTTACATATCAATATTTGTATTGCAAAATATGAAAGTCAGACAAGACAAGTATTACATCTAATACTATCCCTGAAAACCTTAACAAAATGGTATAACTTACATTTGGTTCTCAAAAATAAAGAACATTCAAAATAAATATATAAAGAACTGTTAAATCAAACAATGGCATGTATTCTAATCATTTTACAAATACACTATCTGAAACATTATTAAATATCTTATATGTCAATAAGGTAACATGACAAAATAAAATTTGATCAAACTGAACTATATTTTCCATATTTTAATATATTACAAAAATTAATTTGGTGATTTAATAACTATGAAAACACTTTTTTTTGCAAAAGGTGTCCTCTTTGATAAAATTTGCACAAAGTAAGAAATAATAATTCCTGTTAATTCCACCCAATATAAAATTTAAGGACCTTAATCAAATTATTGGATTTAGGCTCAGCCTTTTTACGGTTTTGTCCAATAATAGAGGGTAATGTCCTCTTGCCGTATGCAGAATATTTATATATAAATAAAAATATTTTTATGGACTATTTATTTTCTCTTTAACATTTACCCTGCTAAATTTCTAAAACAGACTTGTCTATCGCTCAATTATGGCAGTACCATTTATTATAAGGGGTGTTCGCTGAAAATTTACTGACTGCAGGTTTGTGCATGCTGATCTTGGTCGTAAAGGCAGAGTCACTTGCCTCAAGCAGGCTAAAGGTTAAATATTTTAAAATACCTTCATCATATATCATTCTAAAAACCTCTGAGGTAATAGGATTTTTTTTAAAGATCTTCAAAATATCTTTATTTAATTTGTATAAAATATCAGAAATTGATTTTTATGAAATCATGTGTTTTTGTTATGTTTGTTGTTTCTTTTTTTTAATTAAATATTTTGAATAAATAGAAAGCAATGGTTTCAATATTTCAGAATGGTATCTTTCAAGAAATGAAATGAGCTTCTCAATTCAAACCGATAACAAAAAGTGTGACTGTCTTTTTGTTACGATCAAATGGCCTCGGCAATTAGCATGTCACCGTCTGTCAATTTTGTAATTCACAGTTTCATCTCAGTTAAAGATAATACTTTATCTTTAATTAGTATCATACTATTTGTGATTTTTTTACATTTCTTTCTTCAAAATACTATTAAATTTGTATGAAGTAAATTTTGTTTGAAAGAAAAATAAACCACTCAATCTTTTATGGAAAGTAGCGGCAATCTTAGATTTTAACGTTGGCAGTAAGCGCAAAGAGTAGTTTCCCTTTACCAAAATGGCAAAAACTGTAACCTAAACAAACTTGTTTTGAAGCTGGAAAATTGTGTACCTGTGTATAATAATCACCCCCGATTTGGGGTGGTCCCGGGGGGTAAAAAAACTGCACATAATACATGGGTATCTACGGTAGTTTGTTTCAGATTGAAATATCTTTCATGAGTGAACACTAGATGCATTATTTTCACAAGTGGCATAGCAACAAGTGAAAATGTAAGATATGGTGTTCACGAATGGAAGATATTTTGATTTAACATGTAAAATAAACAATTCATTTCATGTTTTGACTACCGATAAATTTAAATTCACCCATTTTATAGTTTCTTACCACTGAAAAATGTACATTTTCCACTGTGAAAATACCAAATATATTTCATTCTAATATTATAGAGAAATCAATGAAAAACATGTAACAAATAGCTGTTAACCCTTATAATGCTGGACACGATTGATTCTTATAATGCTGGACACAATTGATTCTGCCTTTGCCAGTGTAGATCATGATCAGCCTGCACATCTGTCTACACTGGTCGCCATTCAGTCAATATCTTTTTTGGTAAGCACCCCTTTTAACAGTTAATGGTACTGTCCAAATTGAAAGATTAACAAGTTTATTATAGAAATTTAGCAGGGTAATGGTTTATACAAATACAATATTTGTATTTATATCTTTCCTTAGGCAAAGTATATTTGTCATTTCTATTCTTATCTTTGTTGGATCTTGGTTGGGCAACTATGATAGGAAAACACCTCTAATAAAAATTAACTTCTATTGAGTGCTAAATGTTAGATATTACATCAAATGTTTAAGTTTTAAAAACAACTGATTAACCACCTTTAAGTTTGAAGGTTAATGGTGCTTTAAACTATTTCAATTTTCTTATGTACAAGAAGGTCATGTGACCAAAAAATAATACAATCATATGAAAAATTCTCCTTTTATAATTCTAAATTCTAAACATGATACAGTCACTTCTACAGTAAATTCCAAAAACCTGTCAACAACAAAACCTAAAGTTTCTTTGCTTTTTAATAAAAACTTGTTGTCAATAGAATTATTTCCTATACTTTGATAATAATTTATTATGTTTTCCATAAGATACAAAAGCAGGAAAAAGCCTCTGATTGAAACAATATACATGCAGTCTACAGTCACAATCATATTTAAACTTAAATCTTGGGACAAATTCCAAGATCTGCCAATGTTCTCTCTAGACTTGAGACTCTGCAACTGTCACCATACTTTGAATGGATCTGTAATGTTGACAACTTGTCTGCTCCAGAGGTTCTATATTAAGAATGAATATTGGTTTTCCTGCTGCCAAAATTTACCTGGAAAAGAATGGTATGAAGAATATGAAATACTACAAATTTGTGCTTTTTTGCCTTTTTGCTGTTTTGTGGAGACAATCTTGAAATTCACAAAAGTTATATACCCATGTAGAATAAGGATTTCACAGTTGATCTTTTTTAGTGAAGTAAGAAACATATTTCTTGCAATATAAACAAAAAATATTTCATTATTTATTTGGCTGAAAAAAATAAATAAATGAACTTACAACAGATATAAGTCATTTTAAAGAATGAAATGTCAGTAAATCTGCTAAAAAATCTTCCATATAAGTATTTTAAATGATATTTTTAACACAAATGATGGCAGAAAACAAATGTAGAACTATTCAGATATGTCATTTAGGAGGATCTTGTTGCAAGTACAAGCTTTCATTTCATATATGCTGTAAGTTTTTGAAGAAAAAAAAAAACATCAGTAAAAGATGAATGCTCATGAAGTGAAATGCCCTTACCCGTGACCTTGACCTTGAAGGAACAAACCTGGGGCCCATTTCACAAAAGTTTTCAAGTTTCATCCTATTATTAACCTTTAGCCTGCTGGTGGCAAGTGATTTTGCCTTTGCAACAAGTGCAGACCAAGATTAGCTTGCACATCTCTGCAGTCTGATCATAGTCTAAACTGTTCCCTATTCAGTCAGTAGATTTTCAGTTAACACCCCTTCAAATAATATATGGTACTGCCAAAATTGGATGATAGAACAATCCATTTTAGAAATTTAGCAGGTTAAAGTTCTCTCCTACATATGGACTTTGAAAATACATTTCTGCCAAAGTGTATAACTTATATCATGTTATTTCAATCATAAGACAAATCTATCTTACTTTAGTTCAGCTCAGCTTTTAACAATAGCTGAAGAGTAAAAATGAATCTACTTAACCCTTACCATGCTAAATTTCTATAATGGACTGGTCCATCTTTCAATTTGGTAAGTAGCATTTATCATTTGAAGGGGAGTTTACTAAAAATTTACTGACTGGATAGCAAACAGTGCAGACCATGATCAGACTGCACGGATGTGCAGGCTGATCTTGGTCTGCGCTGGTCGCAAAGGCAGAATCATCTGCCGCCAGCAGCCTAAGGGTTAAAATGATGTTCATGAAACATCTTACTCCTAAGTTCTTTGTCCTAAGTAGATTTTGTGAAAGAGGTCCCAGAATCTTAAGCATGGCACAACACCTCATCATGTTCAATATTACTGTAAAGTTTCAGTAAAATCCCTTGCAAAGTTTAAACGTTATAGCTCAGTAACCAGTGTTTAGTACAAATGAACTTGATAACTTATATACATATTGCCAGTGTGATTATATGTAGGCATCTTTTAGGTCTTTAGTTCCTTTTGTAATGGAGAAATACCTTTAGTAACAAAAAGTAAACTGTCATTTTCTTACTCACAACTGCTACAACTGGTTCCATTACAATATCACTGAAGTGTTATTTCTGGTTTCAATAGGCCACCAAAATTTGGGCATGACAGAACCTGCAAAATGTAATATGCTTGATGTGTATGTGAAAACTTACAGCATTTCTACAGCATGTGGAAAAACAAAAGAGTTGAGCATTTTTAAAAAAGTATGTATATAAATTGTGTAGTGGTCTAGTGATCAACAAGAGTTTGAAAACTAATATGCCTCCCTTTGGGAGGCATAAAAAGAATACTGAAAATGGTTTTTGCAGAGAGGATACTATATTCAACTTAACTTAAATAAAATGTTCAAAATCAAATCAATGTGTACCATTAACCCTTATCATGCTGGACATGACTGATACTGCCTTTGCAACCAGGGTAAATCATGGATGAGCAGGCTAATCAAGATCTGCACTGTTCATCATTCAGTCAGTATCTTTTTGTTAAGGACCCCTTTTCACAGTTAATGGTACTGTCCAAATTGAATGATGGGCAAGTTCATTATAGAAATTTAGCAGGGTAAGAGTTAACTAAGTTTTCATATCACAGTTAGTGTATCAGTTATTCCAGACTGTTTTCATAATTCTTGACTTGTTTTACTTTCAAAGTAAATGTGACTTTTGGAAACCCTTGTTAATTATAATGCCATTAAAAGTTTAACATTCAAATGCTTACACTGAATGGTATAAATGGTGACGAGCTGAGAAATCAAATATGGTGTCCACGATGGATGCATAAAATGGAACAGAAACAATTTTCTTAAAATAAGGCCTGATGATAAAATGCTCTGTTGGCCTAAGTATATAAATTATATTGTAGCATATGACAGCATATATTTCATGCCTTGAAAAACATTTAAACTGTCACATCTAATGGTAAACAGGAGGGCCATAATGGCCCTAAATCAATCAATTGACTTTCACTGCTTGCCCGATCAGTTTTGATTAATGGTCACACAAGGAAAAAATCTGTGACATTATTTTGAAATAAGGCCAGTGTTTTAAGACAAGATGATTTTTATAAAAAAAATCTCAACAAATTAATTAGGTGAGGAAAATATGTGTATGTGTTGGGGTTGCAGTGAGGAATGATGGGGGGATGTTGATTTGATATTAAGAGACAATATCAAGAGACAGATAATAAACTAAAATTAAATTTTCTTTCTGATCGGTGGAAAGAGAGGGGGTTGGTTTGTGTGTGTGAATGTGTGTGTAGGGGTGGGGGGATAAAATAAAGTGTTCAGCAGGGACATGACATCACTTAAGGAACCCTGCTCTGAAGTTATTTTTTAAATCAGGCCAGCAGTTTCAGAGAAGATTTTCAAAAGTTTCTATATAGCCATATACTGTGAAATCATTTAAATTCGCTGACATGAAATTTCGCACAAACGTGAAAAAGGACTGTTTCGTGCGGGCTTTAATTTGCGAATTTTCAATTTTAGTAATAAAAAAATATAATTAAAACATAATAATAGCGCGGTCTTAAATTCGCGCATCGGTTCTAGCGCAAAACACGCGAAAATTCGTCCTACGCGAATAAAAATGATTTCACAGTAGGGAAAACTAGCCCTGAAGGAATTTGAGGTCACCCTGGGGACATTTCTGTTAACATATTTAAAATTGGGAAAGCTGTTTTTGAGAAAACATGTTTGAAGTTGGTAAGGCTGTTTAAGAGTAAAAGTAAAGAACAACTTGCAAGTGTTACATCTTATGTTTGATAGAAACAATTACAGTAAGCTAAAAATGTAAGTTAAATTAATTATTTTGATCCCATGAGTTTCATGTACCATTTATATACAATGAAGGTATCTAGTATTATTGACAGTTCTTTGTAGTGTTTTACCCTGGGAACTAAAATTTAATGTTCCCATTCAATAACAAGTCTCTTGCTCCAATTTGTAGAAGTGTTTTTTGTAGAGTTGATAGCATCATACAATGTAGTGTGTCACTGTCTGAGATAATTCAGATATACATGTTAGTGCTACTTTGATTCTTACTTTGTGAAGACAACCATTCAAACACTTGGAAGTAGAAGAAGTTGTAAAAATTTAGTTTTTTGTTCTCCAAAGAAATGACAGTCTTTTGTTAAAAAGGCCACATGTCCTATTTTAATAAATTTAGGAGTGGACCTGATGCTACAGACCAAGTTTGATGAAGATCATCAAATGGTTCATAAGAAGTTGTTTAAAAGGTACTTCTATTTTTAGCTTTAAGGGCCCCTGGAAGGGATCAAGCTCACCCATTTGAACAAATCTGAGGGAGGAACTTGCAATGATGCAACAGATCAGATCAAATGAAGATCCATCAAGCGGTTTATGAAAAGAAGTTGTATAAAGGTATTTCTATTATTAGCTTTAGTGGTCCCTGAAAGGAGCTAAACACCATTTTTTAAACAGACTTTGAAGAGGACCTTAAAATAATGCTAAAGGTCAAGTTTGATGACAATCCATCAAGCATTCACGAGAAGAAGTTGTTTAAAGTATTTCTATTTTTAGCTCTAGAGGTACTTAAAAGGTGCCAAGCTGAAACATTTAAACAAACTTGAAAAAGGATCATGCCAAAATGCTGCTGACCAAGTCTGGTGCAATTCTGACCAGTATTTTCCAAAAAGATGTCATATGATGAAACGTATGGCTTGACAACGAACAGTGAGCAATCACAATAGCTCACCCAAACCACTTCATTCTCAGGTGAGCTAATAAATGCTAAGTAGAATATGACAATATTAAGTAAAACATTGCACAGAAAATAAAATGCATTTATTCATGATCTGTTTAAACATTGTACTCCTTTTTACTTTTGTGGCGGCCATCTTTTAAGTCTACTTAAACTTTTTCAGCTTGCCATCATTTATGCCAATTTATGCCAGCATCCTGATAAATTCTAAACATTTACATAAATTTTGGTATAAATCATGCTATCAATGTTCACTTTTCTAAATGGCCGGACTGTTACCCTAAGCAATAACAAACTACACTGTACATAAATGTGAACATAATGTTGTTATCTTCAGTACAATTCCTGCATTTTTGTGTAAGTACAAGAAGAAACAAGTCGTAAGTATTATCAAATCTACAAGTTGTAGACTACAACACAGAGCTGGATTCAAATTGCTGGTCATTTCATTTGTTAAGTTTGATATTAACATTTACCAGTATTTATGACATCCAGTCAGCAAAAACTTCATCATAAAGTCAGGCAACGTCTCAAATCTGTTCCTGGGAATGTTTTATATTGGTCGTAAAGGCAAAATTAATCGTGTCCAGCGTCCAGTATGATAAGGGTTAAATGAAAACTATACCATCGAGAAAATTTGATATTTTCAATATTAAACTTACTCAGCTGTTCATTAGAAATGATATACACTTGTCAACTTCTTTACTTCTGTGCACTGAAGATTGGCTGCCTTCTTGCTACCAGCTTTACCTGTGTACTGCTATAAATCTGTGATCTTTTTGCTGCCATCCTTAACTACGTGTACTGCTATGAAGCTCTGTGACCTTCTTGCTTACCTTTGTCAACTGCTAATAAGCCTGAATACCTTGCTGCAATACATTTCCCTATGTCCACAGCCATGAAGCTCAGTGATCTTGCTGCCACATTTCCCTGTGTCCACAGCTATGAAGCTCAGTGATCTTGCTGCCAGCTTTCCTTTTGTCCACAGCCATGAAGCTCAGTGATCTTGCTGCCAGCTATCCCTGTGTCCACAGCCATGAAGCTCAGTGATCTTGCTGCCACATTTCCCTGCGTCCACAGCCACGAAGCTCAGTGATCTTGCTGCCAGCTTTCCTTGTGTCCAAAGCCATAAAGCTCAGTGACTCCCTGCCAGCTTTCTCTGTGTCCACAACCATGAAGTTCAGTGATCTTCCTGCCAGCTGCCCGTGTCCACAGCCATGAAGCTGAGTTATCTTGCTGCCAGCTTTCCATGTGTTCACAGCCATGAAGCTCAGTGATCTTGCTGCAAGCTTTCCATGTTTCTGCAACCATGAAGCTAAATGATCTTGCTGCCAGCTTTCCCAGTGTCCACAGCCATGAAGCTCAGTGATCTTGCTGCCAGCTTTCCCTTTGTCCACAACCATGAATCTCAGTGATCTTGCTGCCAGCTTTCCCTTTGTCCACAACCATGAAGCTCAGTGATCTTGCTGCAAGCTTTCCCTGTGTCCACAACCATGAAGCTCAGTGATCTTGCTTCCAGCTTTCCATGTGTCCACAACCATGAAGCTCAGTGATCTTGCTGCAAGCTTTCCGTGTGTCCACAACCATGAAGCTCAGTGATCTTGCTGCCAGCTTTCAATGTGTCCACAGCCGTGAAGCTCAGTGATCTTGCTGCCAGCTTTCCATGTGTCCACAACCATGAAGCTCAGTGATCTTGCTGCTAGCTTTCCCTGTGTCCACAAACATGAAGCTAAGTGATCTTGCTGCTAGCTTTCCCTTTGTCCAAAGTCAGTGATATCCTGCTGCCAGTTTTTCATGTGAACACTGCAATGAAGCTTGGTGACTTCTTACTGATATTATTGCATGTCTGCACTGTCATGAAGTGCTGCCAATCTTACATGTGTGCTCTACCAAGAAGCTTTGTGATTCCTTACTTAGTTGTGTGCACTGCCATGAAGCTCTGTGACCACTTTGCTAACAGCCTTACCTGTTTGACCTGCCATTAAGCTTGGTAACATTCTTGCTTCCAGCTTTACCTTTTTGCACTTCCATGAAGCTTGGTGACCCTGCAGTCAGCTTTACCCGAGTGCATTGCCATGAAGTTCAGTGACCTTGATGCCAGCATTACCTCAGTGCACTGCCATGGAGCTTAGTGACCTTCTGGCTACCAGTTTTACCTGAGTGATCTGCTTTGGATTTTAGTGACATTCTTGCTACCAACCTTATCTTTGTGGACCACCATGGATCTCTGTGATCTTCATGCTACAAACACTACTTGTGTGCACCACCATGGATCTCTGTGATCTTCATGCTACAAAGACTACCTGTGTGTACTGCCATGAATCTCTGTGATCTTCATGCTACAAACACTACCTGTGTGCACTGCCATGGATCTCTGTGATCTTCATGCTACAAACACTACCTGTGTGCACTGCCATGGATCTCTGTGACCTTCATGCTACAAACACTGTGTGCACTGCCATGAATCTCTGTGATCTTCATGCTATAAACACTACATATGTGCACTGCCATGGATCTCTGTGACCTTCATGCTACAAACACTGTGTGCACTGCCATGAATCTCTGTGATCTTCATGCTACAAACCCTACCTGTGTGCACTGCCATGGATCTCTGTGACCTTCATGCTACAAACACTACCTGTATGCACTGCCATGGATCTCTGTGATCTTCATACTACAAACACTACCTGTGTGCACTGCCATGGATCTCTGTGATCTTCACGCTACAAACACTACCAGTGTGATTTGCTGTGAAGCTCTCACCTTCTTGCTACCATCTTTATAATGCAGAGCAGACACATTTTGATTGACCAACATAAGAAACTTACCCTTTCTCTCCCACCCAGTTAAATGCCATTTAATGTTAGGAAATGGCAGGATACTAGAGCTACACTAAAGATGGTCCATATCCCCACCTAAAAGTCTTGTTTGAAATGTTTATAATAGTCATAAGTAACACTAATTTCATAATTTAACCATTACCCTTCTAAATTTCTATAATGAATTTGTCCATCTTTCAATTTGAACAGTACGAATAACTGTTAAAAGGGGTGCATACCAAAAAGATACTGACTGTATGGATGTGCAAGCTGATCAAGGTCTATACTTGTCGCATTGTCTATTGTGTCCAGCATGATAAGAGTTAAAATACTACTCACTACCTTTTATGTTCTATGTGACAGAACTAGTTAAATGGAATTCCTTTCAGTGGAATAAAAGTTTACCGCTTTAATCATACGATGGCCATGATGGCATTATATAGCTCACCTGACTTAAATGGGTACATCATTTTCTTTGTTGGTGACCTCTACACAATACTACATATCACATATCAAAGCTTTAGGCCTTCAGGTTTCAGATTTTTAGTTTTTTTTTATATTAGTCTATAAGTGAACCCCAAGACAAGGGCAATTTTAAGCACAAAGGCATAATTTGAATAAATTTAGAGAAGGACTACTATACAAAGCTGCATGCCAAATATGTCAGTTCAAAGGCCTTATTTGTACTCTGCTGAGGCTAAAGGTACAAATATACATACAAGAGGGCCAAGATGGCCCTAGGTCGCTCACCTAAGAAACACACCATAACAGTGTAAAAACATGTTTGACCTTGTGATTTCATGGAAACAAATATTCTGACCAATTTTCATTAAGATTGACCCAAAAAATTGGTCTCTTGCGATAAAACCAGCATTTTCTTAGATATGACCTAGTTTTTGACCCTCGATAACCCATGTTCAAACTCGACCTAGATTTTATCAAGGCAATCATTCTGACCAAAATTCATGAAGATCAATTGAAAAATACAGCCTCTATCACATACACAAGTTTTTTCTTTGATTTGACCAAGTGACCTCTTTTTGACCTCAGATGACCCATATTCAAACTCGACCTAGATTTCATTAAGGCAATCATCCCGACCAAATTTCATAAAAATCAATTGAAAAAAACAGTCTCTATCGCATACACAAGATTTTTCTTTAATTTGACCTAGTGACCTAGTTTTTGACCTTAGATAACCCATATTCAAACTCGACCTAGATTTCATCAAGGCAATCACTCTGACCAAATTTCATGAAGATCAATTGAAAAATACATCCTCTATTGCATACACAATGTTTTTCTTCGATTTGACCTAGTGACCTAGTTTTTGACCCCAGATGACCCATTTTTGAACTCGGCCTAGATTTTATCAAGGTAATCATTCTGGCTAAATTTCATGAAGATCAGTTGAAAAATACAGCCTCTATTGCATACACAAGGTTTTTCTTTGACTTGACCTAGTGACCTAGTTTTTGACCCCATATGACCCATTTTCGAACTTGGTCTAAATTTCATCATGGTAATCATTATGACCAAAATTCATGAAGATCAATTGAAAAATACAGCCTCTATCTCCTACACAAGGTTTTTCCTTGATTTGACCTAGTGACCTAGTTTTTGATCCCAGATGACCCATTTTCGAACTCGGCCTAGATTTTATCAAGGTAATCATTCTGACCAATATTCATGAAGATTAATTGAAAAATACAGCCTCTATCGCATACACAAGGTTTTTCTTTGATTTGACCTAGTGACCTAGTTTTTGACCCGAGATGACCCATTTTCGAAATCGGCCTAGATTTCATCAAGGTTATCATTCTGACCAATACTCATGAAGAATAATTGAAAAATACCGCCTCTATCGCATACACAAGGTTTTTCTTTGATTTGACCTAGTGACCTAGTTTTTGACCCGAGATGACCCATTTTCAAACTCGGCCTAGATTTTATCAAGGCAATCATTCTGACCAATATTCATGAAGATCAATTAAAAAATACAGCCTCTATCGCATACACAAGGTTTTTCCTTGATTTGACCTAGTGACCTAGTTTTTGACCCGAGATGACCCATTTTCGAACTCGGCCTAGATTTCATCAAGGTTATCATTCTGACCAATATTCATGAAGATTAATTGAAAAATACAGCCTCTATCGCATACACAAGGTTTTTCTTTGATTTGACCTAGTGACCTAGTTTTTGACCTGAAATGACCCATTTTCGAACTCGGCCTAGATTTCATCAAGGTTATCATTCTGACCAATATTCATGAAGATTAACTGAAAAATACAGCCTCTATCGCATACACAAGCTAAATGACGACAGACGACAGACTATGGACGACGGACGCCGGACATCAAGCGATCAGAAAAACTCACCTGAGCATTGCTCAGGTGAGCTAAAAATGTAATCAATTGAAAAATAAAAGAGCTAAATAATGATAATAATACAATTATTTAAAAACATAAATAGAAAAGTTTGAGTAGTAAACACCTTCATTAGAGCACTAACATCCTTCCAAAGTTTTCTCATTTTTGACTTCACTCCCTCTTTGTCCCTCTCCAACCATATATAGCCTGTACACTGAAGGTATCTCCTGTGTGGATACCAAGTCCAACAAGGATCAATTACTGTTCACACTCAGGTCTGTTCCATACCAATGAGATACCTGAAATATAAAGCAGATGCTATTTATCATATGGATAGTGCTGGTTGCTAAATCTTTCACTTCTGTCAAAGTTACAAATGTAACTCATCACAAACATCAAGGTCTAAGGTGATGAAACACGAGTTCAGAGACCAGTCTCAGAATGAAGGCTTGCCCTTGGTCAATTCAAAAATTGTGATCAAAAACAACCAATCACATTCTGTACTTTTGAAAATGGTAACCAACATCTTTTTTCTTTTTGGTTTCTGTAGGATACTACAGTTTCATATCATTAGTTATGTTTTTTTTTATTTTGTTGGGTTTAACACTAAACTGACACAATTATAGGTCTTATGGCGACTTTCCAGCTTTTGATGGAAGGAAGACCCCAGGTACCCCTCCAAGCATTATCTCATCACAGGGGGGCACATGGGTAGAACCACTGACCTCCTGTAAGCCAGTTAGATTGCTTCCTCACATGAAGGAGTGTGGTTCAAACCCACATCTTCGTGTGACAAGTAGTTCAGCCAATGACATTAACCACTCAGCCCCTTCATATCATTAGTATAAACCGACTGTACATAAGGGATAATAATTACTGTTAAGCAAATTAACTGACCATGTTTTCCTGAACATTTGTTAATTGATTAAACTGCAAGTCCTCACATAGCCTGACTAAAATGACCGAGTCGGGCAGGTCAACCCTTTACTAAATATTTTGCTCATGGTCAAACAAATAGTCTCTAAGGGTATAATCAAAACTGTTCTGTAAGAAAGTTTTTCCCAAATCAATACATGTGAAACATGTAAACTCCTCACCCTGTATCCATACAGGTTTCCATCCTGTGTTTTCAGTGGTACCCAGGGGAGGTCACCTGTATTTCTGTAGAATTCAAGATGACTGGTGTAGCAGAAGGTGCTAAAAACAGTACAGAAATATTACAACTATAAGACAACAAGCTACAACAACATGAATTTCTAAATTTATCCCTGTCCCATTAATCAGACTTATCAGACTTATAAGCTGTATAAGATCCTGATATAGACTATACATCAGTCTAAAATTCTCCAAAAGTGCTAGTATGATCTTCTTGAATCTTTAAAATATTTTTAAAAATGTCAAATTTATGGCCAAAATTGTATTTGTCCAATTGTAAAACTTGGTCAAAATCATCATTTAAACAAGAGGGCCATGATGGCCCTATATCGCTCACCAGAGTTGATCTGGCCTACTGACCTAGTTTTTGATCCCACATAAGCCAGTTTCGAATTTAACCTAGAGATCATCAAGACAAACATTCTGACCAAGTTTCATAAAGATTGAGTCACAACTGTAGCCTTTAGAATGTTCACAAACTTTACCTTTGATTTGACTGGGTGATCTAGATTTTGACCCCACATGATCCAGATTTGAACTTGACCTAGAAATCATCAAGACAAACATTCTGATCAAATTTCATACTTGACCTAGAAATCATAAAGACAAACATTCTGATCAAATTTAATAAAGATCAAGTCACAACTGAGGCCTCTAGAGTGTTCACAAGCTTTTTCTTTGATTTGACAGAGTGACCTAGTTTTTGACCCCACATGACCAGATTCAAACTTGACCTAGAGATCATCAAGACAAACAGTCTGATCAAATTTGATAATGATTGAGTCACAAGTGTGGCCTCTAGAGTGTTCGCAAGCTAATCCTTTGATCTAGCCTAGTGATCTAGTTTTTTACCCCAAATGACCAAGATTCAAACTTGACCTAAAAATCATTAGGAATAACATTCTGACCCAGTTTCTTAAAGATTGAGTCAAAAATGTGGCCCCTAAAGTGTACACAAGCTTTTCCGATGATTTGACCAGGTGAGCTAGTTTTTGGTAACACATGACCCAGATTCAAACCTGACCTAGAAATCATCAAGACAAACATTCTCATCAAATTTCATAAAGATTGAATCACAAATGTGGCCTCTAAAGTGTTCACAAGCTTTTTCTTTGATCTGACTGGGTGACCTAGTTTTTGACCCCACATGACCCAGATTCAAACTTGATCTAGAAATCATCAAGACAAACATTCTGATCAAAGTTCATAAAGATTGAGTCACAAATGTGGCCTCTAGAGTGTTCACAAGCTAATCCTTTGATTTAGCCTAATGACCTAGTTTTTGACCCCACATGACCCAGTTTTAAACTTGACCTAGAAATCATCAAGAAAAACATTCTGACCCAGTTTCTTAAAGATTGGGTCACAAATGTGGCCTCTAAAGTGTTCACAAGCTTTTCCTTTGATTTGACCGGGTGACCTATTTTTGACCCCGCATGACCCAGATTTGAACTTGACCTAGAAATCATCAAGACAAACATTCTGACCAAGTTTCATAAACACTGAGCCACAACTGTGGCCTGTAAAGTGTTCACAAACTTTTCCTTTGATTTGACCGGGTGACCTAGTTTTTGACCCAACATGACCCAGATTCAAACTTGACCCAGAAATCATCAAGACTAACACTCTGACCAAGTTTCATAAAGATTGGGTCAAAAATGTGGCCTCAAGAGTGTTCACAAGCTTTTCCTTTGATCTGGTCTACTGACCTAGTTTTGAACTCCACATGACCCAGTTTCAAACTTGACCTAGAGATCATCAAGACTAACATTCTGACCAAGTTTCATAATGATTGAGTCACAAATGTGGCCTCTAGTGTGTTCACAAGGCAAATGTTGACGGACGCCGGACAATGACCAGTCAAAATAGCTCACCTTGAGAACTTTGTGCTCTAGTGAGCTAAAAAACATCTTTTAGAAATATTTTACAATTTTTGCACCAGAGTGTTGCTTTCATGCTTGTAAGATATCCTGAAAGTTTAATAACAGTCCATTTACAAATAAAGTCAGAACACACTTTTTTTAAAAACATTGGGGTAAACAAGAGCTGTCAGTGGACAGCGCGCTCGACTTTTCTCAGTGCTTGATAGTATAATATAAGCTATGAGTAAAACTTTAACATTACAATAAGCATATTCTAAGTCGAAAAGGGGCCAAAAGTCAGTCAAAATGCTTGATAGAGTTGCCTCCTCCTTTTTACAGACTGGGGTCATGATGGTAAACAAGTATGCAAAATATGAAAGCAATATCTCAATTGACTTTGAAAATATTTGGGGTGGTACGCAAACTTTAACATTACAATAAGCATATTCTGTCGAAAAGGGGCCATAATTCAGTCAAAATGCTTGTTAGAGTTGCCTCCTCCTATTTACAGCCTGGGGTCATGATGGTAAACAAGTATGCAAAATATTTGGGGCGGTACGCAAACTTTAACATTTATTCTGTCGAAAAGGGGCCATAATTCAATCAAAATGCTTGATAAAGTTGCCTCCTCCTTTTTACAGACTGGGGTCATGATGGTAACCAAGTATGCAAAATATCAAAGCAATATCTCAATTGACTTTGAAAATATTTAGGGTGGTACGCAAACTTCAACATTTATGTGACGCTCACGCTAACGCTATTCTTCGAAATGGCTGAAATTGGAAACAGAAAATATCATTACTCCATCAGAATTGTTTCCCGACAACAAATTCAAAACAGGAAAATATTAGTAAAACTGATGGATGCTACCCGATATACGATTACTGCATTATGAAAGAACAAAGTTTGAATTCGTAGACATATCTAAATTGTTTTAGTTGTGAAACTTTCAAACAAGTTTCTTAGAAGGCCGGCATGTGGTTGCTAAGAAGTATGCACAAGATATGTGTCTCTCCTCTTGGGAGTGAAGCTTCCTATGAAGTTTTGCTGTTAAAAAGAAACTTCTTTTCACTTTTATGTTTTGCATTAATAAAATAACAGTGTATACACATTATAGCACTTGTGTCAAAATTAAAATATTTGGATAGCAGAAGCCTATAAAATATTATTGCCTGCTATGTCTTGATTACCATTTGCAGATTACTGTTGTCATGGCTACTGTTTCTGCAACTGCTAAGTATAGAAAACCTACCTCCGAGATGACCTTGACTGATGATGTAGTGAGGCTCTCTACTTTCACATGTCTGGGGGCTCCTTCTGGATCTATATATCACACGATCTCAGTCACACTGTGAATTGGTCTAAATATCACTGCTGCAGAAACTCTGAATACATATTCTGAAATAGGACATAATCTGTAAATATTAAAAGATATATCATACTGAATTTCTGATACATGAAAATGTCAAGTCAGGAATCAATATGGCAACATACCAAACAATACCTCATTATATTTTGAGCAAGAAATAGCATACAGAACAAACACAACTCTCAAAAGAATGTGCAAAATGTTAAACCTTACCCTGCTATATTTCTATAATGAACTTGTCCATCTTTCAGTCTGGACAGTACCATTAACTGTTAAATGGAGTGCTTACCAAAAAAGATACAGACTGAATGGTGAACAGTGCAGAAATTGATCAGACTGCACAGATGTGAAGGCTGATCATGATCTACACTGGCTGCAAAGGCAGAATCAATCATGTCCAATATAAAGGTTAAAATGTCATTTTCAAAGTATTCCAAGGCCATGTTTGTGGGCATTTTTAAGAACAAGAAACATGGAAATTCCATCAAAACCATCACCCCAACATGTTCTGTTTAAAAAGGGTCATGTTCTGTTATACATATCTGACTGCATCCAATCATCCTATTCAAAAGTACAGATACAAAAAACTTAGGTGTTTCATTGCCAAATGTCAGACCAAATTTGATGAAGACCCCTACAGGAATTCATCAGAAGGAGTTGCTTAAAGTTATTTCTAGTTTTAGTTCTTGAAGAACCCACAAGGCGCCATGTACCCTTACCTGATCAAACTTGAGAGAGGACTTATTTGATGCTACAGACCAAGTCAAGAGCAACATATATGTACCTGCAGTTTGAAAGTAGTTACATCATATGTCTGAATAAAATATTTTAATAAACTCAATCTTTTACCTCTGTCTAATATGTGTGTTCTTATCAAAGTCCCGATATGGAACAGATCTGTCTCATGTACAGGCCTACATTTTCAGATCTATTACTGCATCTGCAATATTCAAGACAAAGATAAGATACAAGAGAAACTACATTCAAAGCTTCAAATGATCAACAAATAACATACATCTGAGACCACTGGCACCAGATCAGAAAGAAAATGCCTCCGTACGTGTTATACCCTACCCCTAGGTATTCTATAAGAACCATGGTCATGAACGGGAAAATATACTAACCCATTTCAATCGCGTATTTCATACCTAAAACACGCAGTTCAGTAAATGTGTACTATTGATATTAAACAAGCTGTAATTTATCTTCCGTTGTGTACCGGTCACATAGAAAGAGTCATTTTAAAATTTTCAGCTCTAGCAACCCCTCCAAGCTGAACCATTTGAAGAAACTTAAAGAGCTGTCAATAAGGATGCCAATGGCCAATTTTGGCAAAAAAACCATCAAGTAGTGCAAGAGAAGTCATATAAATGTGTTTTCTTTGTATTTTTAGCTAAAGCTGCCATAGAAAAAGGGTCAAATAAAATCTTTGAATAAATTTGGGAGAGATCCATGCCTGGATGCTAAAGCCAAAGTTTTGTGAAGATCCATCAAGCATTTCATGTGAAAAAGTTGTTTAAGATTTTGCAATTTTTAGAGAGCGCCATACAAGGATGTTACTGACAACTTTTGGTAAAGATCCATAAAGTGGTTAATGAGTAAAGTTGTTTCAATTTTTTAAGGTTTACTTCTACTTACAGCTCTGGTGGCCGTTTAAAGGGGTCAAGTGGTTCTACTTGAAGAAACTTGAGAAAGGGACATAGAAGAGTGCTACAAACAATCTCTGATGAAAATCCATCAACTAATTCATTAGAAAAAGTCATTTAAACATTTCTCTAATTTTAGCTAGAGCTGGCAGTCCCTTATCATGCTTATAGAGGCAAAAGTAACCATTTTAACAAATTCGAGAGAGGTCCATCTAGAGACGCTACAGATCATGTTTAATAACAAGAGCTGTTGGAGGACTATTCAACAGCCTTGTCGATTGAATGAATAAGAAAGTCGAAAAAGGGGCATAATTTAGTAAAAAAAGCAAAATAGGGTTATGGAACCTGCATAGTGCTTATCAGCTCATGACAGTGGACACGTGTATGAAGTTTCAATCCATTCCCGTAAGTGGGTACTGAGATATCAGCTTACATATAAGAATTTAACCAAAAACTCCTAAGTTGAAAAAGGGGCATAATTTTGTAAAATGCAAAGTTGAGTTATTGACCCTTTGCACTGCATGTCATATCATGACAGTGAACAAGTGTGTTAAGTTTCAATCCTTTCCCATTAGTGGATACTGAGATACCAGCTTACATACAAAAACTTAACCAAAAATGTTGAAAAAGGGGCATAATTTTGTTAAAAAGCAAAATAGAGTTATGGGACCTACTTTGTGCATGTCATATCATGACAGTGAACAAGTGTGTGAAGTTTCAATCCATTCCCATTAGTGAGTACTGAGATACCAGCTTACATACAAAACCTTAACCAAAAATTTCTAAGTCAAAAAAGGGGCATAATTTTGTTAAAAAGCAAAACAGAGTTATGAAACCTGTGCAATGAAAGTCAGTTTATCACACTGAATAAGTGCGTGAAGTTTCAATCCATTCCCACAAGTGGTTACTGAGATACCAGCTTACATACAAAACCTTAACCAAAAATTTCTAAGTCAAAAAAGGGGCATAATTTTGTAAAAAAGCAAAATAGAGTTATGGAACCTGTGCAATGTAAGTCAGTTTATCACAGTGAATAAGTGTGTGAAGTTTCAATCCATTCCCACAAGTGGTTGCTGAGATACCAGCTTACATACAAAAACTTAACCAAATCGGGACGCGGACACCGACGCATGGGCGAGTCCAATAGCTCTACTATTCTATGAAATTATGAAACCACCATACAATGATGTTACAAATCAAGTTTAGTAAAGATCTATCAAGTGGTTATAAAAAGTGTTGCAAGTATTTTTTCTATCTTAAGCTTAGAATATGGGGACTATAGTCTTAAAGATATTCAATTTCATGTTATACACAAGTTATATATAGCAGAATTGTGCCACGGTTTATTGGTTCCTATGTTTACTGAATCAAAAGGAAAATCTCTGCCTTATAGTGATCTATATTTACAGTCTAACCTGTACTAACGGTCACCTCCGATCAGCGGTCACCTCTGTTCAGCGGCCATTTTATGACGCCCCCGATGGATTTTCCTCTATTTTATCACTTTATTCAGCGGCCACCTGCCGTCCGCGGCCAGCGGCCACCGAAATTGCCTCCCGACCGCCGTATTTGACCCCTTTCAGCGGCCATTTTTCTTCTAAAACCAATTATTTTTAGGCAATAATTGCCGAAGATACCCGATTTTGAAAAGCACGTGGTTGCTAAGTTTCGCGTGACTTCACCACAAGAACGACAAAATGACATGAGCTTCTCAATTAAAACTGATAACCAAGGGTGTAATCCCCTTTTGTTATGATCAAATGGCCAGTAATAATCGGTAATTAGCGTGTCACCTCAAGTCAATTTTGTTGTTCACAGTTTGACCTCGGTTAAAGATAACACTCGATAACTAATTAGTAGCATAGTATTTGTGATTTTTTTAATACTTCTGTCATGAAAATACTATTAAATTTATACGAAATTAATTGTGTTTGAAAAAAAAATATAAACCACTCTTATCTTTAACGGAACGTAACGGCAATCTTAGATTTAGCGTAGACAATAAGCGCCGAGAGTAGCTTCCCTTACCAAAATGGCGAAAATTGTAAACCAACTTGTTCTGAAGTTGGAAAATTGTCTGTAACAATTTTTGTGGTAAAAAAAAAACATGCCGGAGTTTTAGATTGCTAAGAAGACCATTCGTACTGCGAAGGCAAATGCACGTCATTGTATTCTGGTAACATAATAATGGAAAACCCAAAAAGAAATGGGCCTAAAGGCTATAGACTGGTCAGAAGTCTGAAAAATACATATACTGGCTGCACCTCCGATCGGCGGTCAACTGGCTTAAGCGGCCAAATTGTTTGCTTCCCTTGGCTGGCTGCTTAAGACAGGTTAGACTGTATACACAGTTTCAAGAAGATCCATCAAATGGGGTTACTTTCTTTTATGGACACTGATCAATTTTAAAACAACGTATGGCAATAACTGAGCAGATACTGAAGAGATCTTGCTGAAAGATGTGCAAGTACCACTGGCGTACAGTGATCTATATTTGTAAAAAATTTCATGAACATCTATCGAAGGAATACTTTGTTATATAAGAATTTATGGTAAAACAATTAAAGGGCAATAACTCTAGTTACTGAAGCGATCCTGACAAAATTTGTGCATGCACCACCATCCTGTAGTGATCTACATTTGTATACAGTTTCATGAAGATCTATCTATAGTTTACTTAGATATAGTCAAAAATCTGTTGTTTTTACTGAGGCAAGGGGAAAAACTCTTTGTTTTTTTAGTTCAAGCAGGGTAGTACTAAACATAGCAAGTTCATGTTCTATTTAATAATTAGAACAGGTTTGGCGATTCTAGCTAAAATACTTTTTGAATAATAAGCATTTTTAATTTTGCATGGACAAAGCCAATATCCCTCAGACTTCGGCACAGAGAAAAACATGTTTGATGGCGCAAAAAGGCACAATGTGGCTTCCTTTTTCTCTTTCATCTCAGGCAAAGAACCAAGCAAGCCACATTCTAATTTCTTCTTAAATTACCTTGGAAGAAATCTCATCAAGACATCACCATCACCTGTTGCAGCAGCGCCACCTACATCATTATCAGCATAACTTCCTGCACAAGCAACAGGAGAATTTCCAACACATCTACTAGTTCAAAATACAAAAAATCATCATCAAAATATATCAGATTTACAAACATTTTAATCATCAAAAGACCTAAACTTAAACAAATATACTAATTTTTCAGGATGAGGTCTTAAGAGTAAAAAAGTCTGTTACCACTGATACATTTATTTGTCAATAACGTTTAAGTATTCTGGTTGAAATTAAGAAATAATGTATAGAACAAGAGCTGTCCGTAAGACAGCCAATGTTGGACTATTCGAATTATTGTCCCAGAAGCAGGAAAATGTTACCCTAAATGTAAAAATATCTATAGAGTTTCAATCCAGTATCAGCATTAGTTTTAGAGATAGTAACTTGCATGCAAAACTTTAACCAGAAGTTTTAAGCTCAAAAGGAGACATAATTTGACCAAAATGCATGTCAGAGTTATGGGACTTGATGCAATCAGCAAGTTTTATAACCCTGAAGGCACATGTGAAGTTTAAATTTAATATCTGCATTTGTTCTGCAGACAGTAACTTGCACGCAAAACTTTAACCAGAATTTTCTAAGTCCAAAAGGGGGCATAATTTGGCCAAAATACATGTCAGAGTTATGGGAATTGATCCAGTGAGGTTGGTAATTGATCTAGAAAAATAAAAAATAAGTTTCAAATCTATATGCCTTTAAGTAATAGCTGTATGTACTTGCACACAAAACTTTAACCAGGATTTTCGAAGTCCAAAAGGGGGCATAATTTGGCCAAAATGCAGGTCAGAGTTATGGGACTTGATGTTATCAACTAGTTTTATAACCCCGAAGATAATGTGAAGTTTCAATTCAATATCGGCATTAGTTTTGAAGATAGTAACTTGCACGCAAAACTTTAACCAGGATTTTCTAAGTTCAAAAGGGGGCATAATCTGCCCAAAGTACATGTCACAGTTATTGGACTTGACCCAGTGAGGTTGGTAATTGATCTAGAAAAAGAAAAAATAAGTTTCAAATCCATATACCTTTTAGTAATAGCTGTATGTACTTGCATGCAGAACTCTAACCAGGATTTTCTAAGTCCAAAAGGGGGCATAATTTGGCCAAAATGCAGGTCAGAGTTTATGGGACTTGATGCTATCAACTAGTTTTATAATCCCGAAGACACATGTGAAGTTTCAATTCAATGTCTGCATTAGTTTTGGAGATAGTAACTTGCATGTAAAACTTTAACCAGGATTTTCCAAGTCCAAAAGGGGCACAATTTGCTTAAAATACATGTCAGAGTTATGGGACTTGAACCAGTGAGGTTGGTAATTGACCTAGAAAAAGAAAAAACAAGAGGGCCATAAAGGCCCTGTATCGTTCACCTGACCTATTGACCTAAAGATCATCAAGATAGTTTCATTAAGATATGGTCATAAATGTGGCCTCTAAAGAGTTAACTAACTTTTCCTTTGATTTGACCTGGTGACCTAGTTTTTGACCCAATATGACCCATATTAGAACTTGACCTAAAGATCATCAAGAACAACATTCTGACTAAGTTTTATGAAGATACAGTCATAAATGTGGCCTCTAGAGTGCTAACAAGCTTTTCCTTTGATTTGACCTGGTGACCTAGTTTTTGACCCCACATGACCCAGATTCGACCTTGACCTCAAGATCATCAAGATTAACATTCTGACCAAGTTTCATTAAGATATGGTCATAAATGTGGCCTCTAGAGTGTTAACTAGTTTTTCCTTTGATTTGAACTGGTGACCTAGTTTTTGACCCTACACGACCCAGATTCAAATTGGACTTTGAGATCATCATGAGTAACTTTCTGACCAAGTTTCATGAAGATACAGTCATAAATGTGGCCTCTGCAGTGTTAACAAGCTTTTCCTTTGATTTGACCTGATGACCTAGTTTTTGACCCTAGATGACCCAATATCGAAATCGTCCAAGATTTTATTAAGGGTAACATTCTGACCAAGTTTCATTAAGATTGGGCCAAAAATGTGACCTCTAGAGTGTCAACAGGTTTTTCTTTTGATTTGACCTAATGGCCTAGTTTTTGATCCCAGATGACCCAATATCGAACTCATCCAAGATTTTATTTAGGGTAACATTCTGACTTAGATTCATTAAGATTGGGCCAAAATTGTGACCTCTAGAGTGTTAACAAGCTTTTCCTTTGATTTGACCTGGTGATCTAGTTTTTGACCCCAGATAACCCAATATCGAACTTGTCCAAGATTTTTATGAGGGCAACATTCTGACTAAGTTTCATTAAGATTAGGCCAAAACTGTGACCTCTAGAGTGTTAACTGTCAAATTGTTGACGACGGACGGACGATGGACGACTGACGACGGACACAGGGCGATCACAAAAGCTCACCTTGAGCACTTCGTGCTCAGGTGAGCTAATAAGTTTCAAATCTACATGCCTTTAAATTATAGCCATATGTACTTGCATGTAAAACTTTAACCAAGGTTGCCGACGCCAGGTGAGTAGAATAGCTAGACTATTCTTCGAATAGTCGAGCTAAAAAAACAACAAACAAGAGCTGTCACTATTGGTGACAAATGTCCATGAAGTAGGCCCAAGAATGCCACAGCTGTATGAGCAAAAAATCACGTATCATTTTGTGACCTTGACTTAAGAGGCCTCGGTCATAAGTGTGACATATCTTCTCAATATGGTTAACATTTGTGTCAAATTATTTTCAAATCCCTTGATAAATGGCAGAGTTATGCTCCAGACAAGAAACAACTTCGACCTGTAAGTGTGAGCTTGATCTTGGAGCTGGGCTCTGGTTCTTGCACAAGACACCTCATCTCATTATAGGGAACATTTATGCAAAGTAATTTCAAAATCCCTTCATCAATGGCAGAGTTATGGACTGGACAAGAAACAGACCATGTTAACCTTTGACCTCTAAGTGTGACCTTGACCTTGGAGCTAGGGGTCTAAGTCTTGCTCATGACACGTCGTCTCATTATGAGGAATATTTATGCCAAGTAATTTCAGAATATCTTCATGAATGGCTGAGTTATGGACCGGACACGAAACATACCCTGTTAACCTTTGACTTGTAAGTGTGACCTTGACCTTGGAGCTAGGGGTCTGGGTCTTGCGCAGTACATGTCGTCTCATTATGGTAAACACTTATGCCAAGTTGTTTCAAAATCCCTTCATGGATGGCAGTTATGGACTGGACACGAAACAGACATCACATTTAAGACATCACATGTTAAAGGACATCCGATCAACTCCCAGTACAACAAACAATCGTCACCAGTCAAATCTAGAACAAACCATGTCACAGAGAGCAATAGTCTTGATCTATCTTCTGACAGTTCTGTCCTCTCAAACAGTGATGCTGAAATCATTTCAGGTCTTGAAAAAAGTTACCGAAGACAAAAAGAAAAAAGGCACATCCCAATAAATAATCAATTTAAAGGAAAAAAAATAAAGTACAATCCAATAAACAACCAAATAATATCATCAGACCATGCTGACAATGACCAGACACTTATAAAATCTCTTGTTACAGAACAAAATTTGGATATTCCTTCAGTTTTGCTTCAAGATGAATCCCTAGATAAATCTCCTGAAGGAGAAGGCTTTCCAACAGTTACAGAACTCACAGAACTGAAAGTCCCCAATCAATTAGAAGCTACAAGAACTGCAACAAAAGAACTGCCTTGTGATGAAAATTGCCTTAACAAGGAAGAAACACATGCGGATAGAATCTCACAGTTGATAACTTTAACAGAAGAGAACAAAAAACTTCAAATCAGGATAAAAATTTAAACAGAGAAAACAAACAATTAGTGGAAAAGAACAGTGAACAAGCAGACAAACTTGTTAAAGTGCTTGACTCAGCCGAACTGTTTAAAAAAGCTTTAACAGACTCAAAAACTACTGCTGCAGATCAGAGGAAACAAATAACATCCCTTTCTACCGAAAACAGTGACTTACAAAAAAGACTTGCTGATGCCAATGCAAAATGCCTAGTTCAGAGTGAAGAGATTGAAAAGCTACGAAAAACAAACACTGCCATCAGAGAAGAAAAACAAAAGTTTCTCAACAAAGTAAATACAAAATCTAAGGAAACTGATCTGTCAAAATTAACTGAAAGTGTTGCAGGAGTCATGGAGGATATAACTGCTATCAAAGAAGGCATAGAATTACTAGCACAAAAACAAGATGCTGCTGCTACTACATTGGACATTTCAACTCTAACATCAATGCTTCAAACTCAAAAAGATGAAATCAAGAACAAGTACTGTGAATCTAGAGCACCCCCAGAAAAACCAACATATACTAACCAGTCATCAATGACAGAACCCAAAACTCAAGGTAAAACTACACAACCCAAGAATAACACTCAATCTCCCAACACAGAAAAACAGGACGTAATTGTGATTGATGAAGACAAGTCTCAGAAATATAAAATACATATTCTGGGCGACTCAGTCACAAAAGTCCTAAAAACAGACAGGATGTCTACGGAGAAAACTAACGTAAAAATCAAATCACATGGAGGAGCTGAGGTTAAGGACATTGAAATCAAGGTACATGAATACACCCAGAATGTGCATTTTAGAGAAAATGATGTATATGTTATACATGCGGGTATCAATAATGTTTCTAATGGCGACACACCAGCAGAAATCAATGAGCAGTACACTAACTTGATAAGACAACTCAAACAAACCAATTCTACAGCTAAAGTGGCTATTTCATCTATACTTCCAAAGAAAACAGACATAATATCAGCTGAAATAATAAAAAAATCAAATGAAAAACTGAAGCAATTATGTGACCAGCATGGTTGCATTTTCATTGACCACACCAGTTTTTTTATGAAAGACAATTCTGTGAATAAAGCTTTATTCTCCAGTGAAGTTCATCTCAATGATCATGGAGCTGCAGTTTTTGCAAAAAACATTAAAGCCGCTATACGAAAAATACTCAACATCAGTGTCAACCAAAAAGGAAACAACCACAAACGGGAAATTTTCGAAAGGCCAGCCAACAGCACAGAACACCATGGCGGCCACACCAGTGGAAGAACAAAGGTTCCCGGCAAAATTATCATCAGATTCACAATCGAGCAGCAATGTGGAATCAGCTGCCATGGATTTACATGAGTCCTCCACCCATGTACTAAGTGAAAGTACAGTTTATGACATGGAAACAATACAACAGCCATACCAAAATACACAAAACAGCCAGACTAACAATCTGAAAAAGGATACCTGGTTCAACAAGCGAGGAATTAAAATAATGCATTTAAACATTCATTTTCTTTCACCCAAATTCGATGAAGTGAAAATTTTACTAAGTGAACATAGTGAATTAGATATTATCTGTTTCTGTGAAACCTTTTTAAATGACAGCTTCTCTGACAGTGAATTCCAACTAAATAATTACCAACTTTTTAGACGGGATAGGAAATCTCATGGAGGTGGTTTACTAGTTTATATTAAAGACAGCTTTCCTTGTACTAGAAGAACTGACTTAGAGTGTGAGGACTTGGAAATCATATGGCTTGAAATTAGACCATTGAATCAGAAATCTTTTATAATTGGTTATGTTTACAGACCACCATCTTCTTTGGCAAACTGGACTGAACAGTATGAAAAATGTCTTGAAAAGCTTATATGTGAAAACAAGGAAGTCATAATTCTAGGTGATTTTAATATAAATCTGTCAAACAATAATACATCAATGGTAAACAACTGGATTAATCTCAATGATGCATTTAATTTTACACAGTTAGTTAGCACTGCTACACGAACAACAAATTCAAGTTCTACTTTGATAGATCATGTATATACGAATGTACCCTGCAACATGAAGAATGTTTCAGTACCTCAACTTTCACTAAGTGACCATTTTCCAGTATGCATAACCAGGAATACATCATCAAATTCTGATGGTCCAAGTCATAACATCATTTCCTACAGGCAACTCAAAAATTTTAACCAAAACTCGTTTCTAAATGATTTACAATGCCAGCCATGGGGTACAATAGACATTTTTGATGATCCGAGTGATGCCCTTGACTATTTTACAAATTTATTTCTAAAGACGCTGGACTACCATGCCCCAACAAAAAAGAAACGTGTCAAACACTCTAATCAACCTAACTGGTATACTAAAGAAATTGAATTAACCATCAAACAAAGAGATCATTTTAAACGCATAGGTAATAAAAGCAGATACAAAGAATGGCGTACAAAAGTAAAAAATATGATATATCAGGCAAAAAAGTCCTTCTTCACAGATACAATTAATAAAAATCACAATAAAGATGCAAAATTACTGTGGAAAAACCTAAAAGATCTAACTGGAGACTCTTCCAAGTCCCAAACCAATTTTATCAATGATGAATCTGGAAGCCCAATACTTGATCCAGAAACTACAGCTAACACTTTCAACAACTTCTTTCTTAATGTATTTCAGTCTGTTGAACAGAATTTAAATCAAAATGTAAACTGTAAGCAACAAACGAACACTTCTAGCAATGAATATGACATACCACCAATTACACAAAAATTTGTTGAAACTCAATTACTCAATTTAGATTCAAAAAAGTCCACTGGCTTAGATGGATTAAATGCTAAATTTTTAAAAATGTCAGCAAAGATAATAGCAAGGCCTCTTACCAAAGTACTAAATCTAAGTATTGCAAACAAAATATTTCCCGACCAATTTAAGATTGCAAAGATAACACCAATTTACAAGAAAGGCTCAAAAAGTGATAAAAATAATTATAGACCAATATCAGTACTGCCTGTGTTATCAAAAATTATTGAAAGACATGTCTCAAACAGTTTAAAATTCTACCTAGAAGAAAATGGGCTGTTATACAACTATCAATCAGGATTTAGGGCCAATCATTCATGTGAAACAGCCTTGACTGCTATTACTGACAGATGGATTAATGCAATTAACTCAAAACAAACAGTAGGGACAGTTTTTCTTGATCTCTCTAAAGCCTTTGACCTGGTAAATCATGCAACACTCTTTGAAAAGCTTAAATCATTTAATGTTAGTGATTCAGCTTTACTATGGTTTAGATCTTACCTGTCAAACAGGTATCAGAGGGTCAGTGTTTCAGGGAAACTATCAAAACTGGGTCATATTCAATCTGGGGTGCCTCAGGGATCAGTCCTGGGACCCCTACTCTTTGTGATGTATATCAATGACCTACCAAATGAATTAAAAGATATATTCACAGACATGTTTGCGGACGACACCACAATAACTGCAGCAGGTAAAACAAACATTGAAGTACAAAATACTCTTCAAAATTCTCTAAACAGAATCCTTACTTGGTGTCAGAACAACTCCATGTCTCTTAATGCAAAAAAGACAAAGGCAATGGCAATACAAACAACAAATAAACCAAAAGTCAATAGCTCTATTCAACTCTATCTTGGAAATGAAAAAATAGAATTTTCTGACTCGGAAAGCCTTCTGGGAGTACAAGTTGACCAGGGTCTCAAATGGAAAGAACAAGTACACAAAGTACTAAAAAAATGCAACTCTAAACTATATCTCTTGCAGCGTATAAAATGTTTCTTAGACTTGCCTGTGCGAAAAATGTTTTTTTAATGTGTACATCTTACCACATTTAGATTACTGCTGCTCTATTTGGGGTAACTGCAATGCATCAGAGATTGAAACAATTATAAAATTTCAGAAATGAGCAGCAAGAACAATTCTTGATACTTATGTTGACACTCCATCAGAGGAACTATTTACTACACTAAATTGGATGAAATTTCCTGACAGGGTTAAATATAAAAAAGCAATCATTGTGTACAAATCACTTAATGACATATGCCCAGACTACTTCAGAACAAAATTCACATACTTGCACAAAGTCAAAAAAGTTAACTTAAGGTCATTAGATTCAAAACAAAATCTGTACTTGCCAAAGCCAAACACAGAAATATTTCGGAAATGTCTCGATTATTCAGGTCCCAGTCTATGGAATGAGTTGCCTGTTGAAGTCCGTACTGCAGAAAACTTAAGTTGTTTTAAACTAAAATACCTGGCATACTGGAAAGGGTCACTGGTCTAAAAAATGGTTTTCAGGGGCAAATTCCACATTTATTAATTATAGAAATATCTGTGTCATTTTCTACAGTTATAATTGTGCATTTTGTACATGTGTGTGCGCATGTGTGAGTGTATGTGTGTGAGTGCCTGTGTGCATATATTTCAAATTATTTATTGCATTATATAACTTTTTGTCATGACTATAATTATGTATTTTATTACTATGTTAATTTGAAAGTCTACACTGTTGTAAATATTGTATATATGATGAGGCTCACAGGGAAGATCGGGTTACCTGACTGTGTTGCCTCTTTAAATAAAGTCTTTATTATTATTATACCATGTTAACCTTTGACCTCTAACTGTGACCTTGACCTTCGAGCTAGTGATCTGGGTCTTGCGCATGACAAGTCGTCTCATTATGGTGAACATTTATGCCAAGTTATTTCTTGGACAGTGCGATTTAAAAATGGGGGGGGGGGGGGGGGGGATAAAAATATTAAACTGAATTGCCCATAGCATTCTTTTGTGTTTCTTCTTCTAGGTCTCTTCCCATAAGCAGCCAGTCTTACTTTCCAAATTGGTATTTTGCTCTTATTACAACCTGCCTTACTCAGTCACCTGCCTTGAGCAGCCACACTGTACCACCTGCCTTGAGCAGCCACACTGTACCACCTGCCTTGAGCAGCCACACTGTACCACTCCTTTGGGAATCTGCTTGATACAGGTTTGACTGTACTTCAAGTAAAATATTCCTTTATTGTGAGAGAAAGAGTGAGTCTTAATACAAACGTAGACAACTCTGGGACATATGGCTACTTTCCAGCTTCCTGTGGTCTAGGAGGACCCAGGGTGCCTTTCAGAAAGTTACTTCAAGCACTGACAGGCATCTGGAGAGAACCACTTACCTTCTGTAAGCCAGCTGGAATGCCTTCTCATATGATAAAAAAGACCCAAATCCTAAGCAAGTTTTCAAATCCACGAAGGTGAGAAGTAAGTGATTTAAAGCCAATGTAACTGCTTGGTAATGCAAGCCTGTAACAAAAAAAAAGATATTGTTTCTATTCCTGTATAACAAACAAATACTGACCCTGGAACCTTATGATTCAGCCCATTTGTTCTGACATGCTCCACCTGCTACATTTGCTTTACCATACCTGTATAAATACAACAAAATATATAAGTGGAACACAGTATACAGTCACAGCTATAACATTTCAAATCTTTTTAAAATTGTAAGCTTTACTCTTATCTTTATATAGTATTATTACTTATCTTTATATAGTATAGTAAGATCTACTGAATTAAAGGCTAAGGATGTAATGGTGATGCAGGGTTCTGCCGAGGCTGCGATATCGCGAGAATCTCGCGTAAAATATATGAATGTCACACTAATATTGGTCTAGAAAGGTCAGTTGTTGCGTTACAAAAAGTTTGAGGGACGAACGTCCGTATGGGACAACCAGAACTGAGTACGAATTGTACCGTATCAGAATAGAAGAGTTTCCCGCGAAAACGTTGTTTTGATCAACAATGAACAATTTTAAGCTACATTTCTATATCTGCAGACAAGAAAAGCATTCAGTGTATTGACTAGTACTTCATGTAGCTTCATAAAATCCCATAGAACACACAAACCCGTGTTGTTAATCGTTCTCCACCCACTGTCTCAGCAGGTGCAATTGAAAGTGTACAAAATCTGTCAAATATTCTACACTAACAGCCTCCAAAATTGAAAATGCATCACAAAATAAAACCACAAAAGGTGCAGATATTTGAATGAAGCCAAGAAGGGAAATGACTCCAAATTTCGGGAGTGTTGATTTAAAGAGTATCAATCGTTGGACTGAAATAAAGACTTCAGTTTTAAAGTTGTTCCTGTCTTATTTTATTGGCATATGGTCAAAAGTTGTTATCCCCAAGATTTTGAAAATGTCCCCACATTTTTCATACCAAAGGGACATGTGTCCCCACCATTTTTGATCCTCGGCAAAATCCTCGTGATGCTACTTTCTGGGGACAAACTTCTGCATTGGAATCCTTTGTATTCACTTTTAAGAAATTTTTAGGAATTACCTTAGATTCTGCATTTTTTCTAGGAATTTTAGCAAATTAAAAAAAAGTAGGAAACACTAGGAATTTTAGGGATACTGGGACAGCCTTTATTCAGGTAGCAAGGTGACTCGGAGAGTTACTGATTTCTATTTTACGGAAGCTGGAAAAGGAAACAAACATTTTGTGAAATTCATGTTTAATCTCATTCTACCTAAAGTTTGCGCCCAGTTTAAGAATGATATCTTATCTTTTTCAAAAATTTATTCTTTTACTTTAATCATTCAATCTGTTGTGCATGCCATTCCCTGTATCTGTTACCAATATTCAACAACGACTTACAACCAGAATTCTTGTTTTTCAGTTTCCTTCTTCTAGCTCTCTTCGCTATAAAAAGAAGACACATTTTACACAATAACAAAAACTTGCAGCTCATTAAAATATTATTTTTCATTTCAATGTGATTTTTACCAAAATGAAACTGCAGGATTAACATAATAAATTATGTAAGAAAAATTTAAATTGAGTTGCCTCCCTTCAATCAGAATAAAATTTATATTTTCTGGGTGGGTTTTGTGTCTATGAAATAGAATCTCTATATTTTGAACTCTTACAACTAAAAATATCATGTATTCAGATAAAAACTTGTACAATTTTTATGACAATGATACTACATGAAACCAAAATCTGAAAATGTTGATTTCTTTGATTACAGTAATTTTATCAACAAGTACATACCATATCCTTATACATGTATTTTCCATACCTTTTTTCCATGTCAATCCATTCAAAGCCATGCACATAATTTGTAGCAACAATCTGAACTTCTTGGCTGCCTCACACACAGCATTTAACTCTATAATAAAAAGGTAGAGATATTTTTTTATAAGTTACACAACTATTTGTTTATAAATACAAAGATTATTAAGATAATAACTGTAATCCAAATGTCACTGTTTACTTTCAAGCAATCTACATATTAAGTATGGTTACAAGCTGGGAGCATTTCACAGGTTATAAAACTCCACTGGTGAGGCAGAGGCTTGTTTAAATTTAAATCTCGGTATCATAGTGGATGTGTGCATTTAGCAGTTGTTAAAAGTGTGTGTTGCAATGCTACATTAAAGCAGTTGCAATTCAGGAGCTGCCTTTTTTAGACAATTTTGTTCCTTTTTTACGGAAGCATTATATCAACTGAAACAAGTGATGAAAGAATAGGAATTGCTGAGCACTGCATTGTATTACTGTTAACAAGAATCAGGCACACCATCCTCTAACAGCTGTAAATCTCTCTTGAGTGACTTCAATATATATTTCATTTTATCCATCCTTGCATAAAAGAGATATAGACTGGACATGAAAAAAAGATCTTTGACATTAACTGTGGAATCAGTCGAGGCCGAGGGGATGTGAATTCCTCGATTTTATGCTTGAACATAATACAAATGGAAATTTCACTTGCCCTTTGGATTTTTAATTCTGTGGACTGAGTCAACCTCAAAATTCTCGAAAATTAGTCCCCCATGATTATTAATTAATAATTAGATCTAGTGTGACCATTTTCAAGACAGGTGTTTGAACACTGCATGCAAAGCATTGTCTAGTAATGGTAAACTGTGTGCCATGTCACTTGAATATTAATCTGTACATCAAAAAAAATAAAAATAAAAACAGGATATCAAAAATCACCTACAGTAAACCTCATTTATAAGGAACTCGGATACAAGGAACACTCGGTTATAAGGAACAGTTTTCAATTCTCCGATCTCATTCCTTCTTTATTCAATATAAAAATCCTCGGTTATAGGAAACTCGGTTATAAGGAACACTCGGTTATAAGGAACACTTTTCGCAGTCCCAAAATACGAAAAGCAATGGAAAACCCCTCGGTTATAGCGAACAGACATAATGAATAAAAATTATTGAAAACTGGAAATAAACAGGATAATCGTTGATGACGTCAGAGTAACATCGGCACTTCCACGCGCCTTCGCGCACATGAATAAACAAAAATTATTTCATTTCTATGATCTTTAGTTTGTTAATTCACGGAAACGATAAAAAGAAAATATATAACATTATCATTAACATTTACCAAATACTAGCCGATAGTAGATTTATATTTACTCAAAATTATATTTGAGAGCTACATATCTTAGGTATTTCATGCTAACAATAGTGAACGAAAATCAGTCACGGCCATAGTCACCAAACCTTGGTATTTTAATATTGGTCATTATTAGTTTAGTTTCGCCACGATGGAAATATCCTTAATAATGTGCTAATTACGAGTGATTAACAATGGCAAACAGTCCAGTTTTGTAAAAATGATAGCAGGTGATAAAATGGACAATAGCAAAATTATAGGTAGATCTATAATTTACACTTTAATCCCTATGTAAAGCACCATTGTCTAGTGTATGCAAAATGAAAAATATGATCATTTATTTTATATTAGTATTGATGCCTAGTCACATCACATGCAGTCGAGCAGGGTAAGGGGAGTAACTGCAACATAGTCAGAATGTAGGGCTCTCTAAAAAGATATGGTAGAAATAACCGACAAAAAGTAAACAAATTACGGGCATTCTTATCGACGTACATTTTGGCTTAGCTTAGGTTTCACATCATGTTACACCACTATTTCAGTCATATACATGCAGGCAGTTTACCAAACAGTCTCTCCAGGAAAGGACAGTACTAGACTCGCTAGTTTCTCACATAAAAGAATCATGGTCGGCCCGGAGTATGAACACATAGTACTATTCAAAGGTCAGTCAAATAGTGTTCGCTATACAAATTGTCTTCGTTATACAAACCTCGGATACAAGGAACTAGTTCGCTCTAAGGATATAAGGAACCTCGATTATAAGGAACAATTTTTAGAGGTCCCAAGCTGTTCCTTATAAGCGAGGTTTACTGTAGAAACATTTAAAATGTCTTAGCATGACTCGCATGTCTAAAGTTGTCTTTTGATACTGTGAAAGTCAATCCATGCATGCATAAAAAGATTTTAGAGCACACAAGAAAAATCACCTAACATCTTTTGCACTGTCTCAACTTAGGATGAAAACAGGTCCAGTACTTGTGTCTAAGGAAGGCTAGTCCAAACAACAGGACCTTTCGGGACGGTGTGATAACTTTTAACTTTCACTTTCCTGTCACATCCAAACTCATTCTGCATATTTCTATTAGGAATTATCCCCAATGAAATCTATTGGGAACATTTTCTGGTGTATGCATGAGGTATTTGTTATTATTACACCGCTGATAAAGAATTTAAGTTGACATTAAAGCATGAAATGGCCCCGCTGGCTTTTTCTGAATGTTCATTTTGTGTTTTCTTTCTGCAATTTAGTGTCATCGATGGTCCGCTGTGTACTGAAACAGGTTTCAGGGCTGGTATCCTCTCGCATCTGTTCACAGATTTAAAGTCTCTTATCTAAAATTATGCATTATTTGAAATTTCTACAATATACATGGATATTAAAGTTTAATTAAATGGAACAAGTAAGTCTGGCCAGTATTTTACGACTTTTTAGGATTTTTTAATGTCCTTGTTTTCCTAACAGTAAAATGCAGATACCGGTAAGGCTTAGTGGGATGGCAACTATAAAATATCTGATCATAAAGTAGTCATCCCATTAAGCTGAATGAGTATTGCTAGTGGGAATGGACACAAAACCCAGTTAGATCTACTTATTGTTCAATTGAAAGATTAAATATTCCTAAAATTGTTCAAAACATCTGTATATTCTGATGTCAAACAAGAGCTCATAGAACACAAAATGTCCCACTTTAATTGATGCATTCAGTAACTGCACATGGAACAGAATTAAATTATTAGGTCACTGTTCACGCGATGTTTGACATACAAACATCAAATCAATAATTATGGGTCTTTTACCTGTCATAAATAACCTCCTATCAAATCTGATCTTAGACCAAAGCATTCTCTAGTTATTTGGCAAAAAAGTTCTACTGTTCTGGGTCAATGTGACCTTGACCTTAGACCTATTGATCTCAAAATCAATAGGAGTCCTCTGCTGGTCATGATCAACCTCCCTATTAAGTTTGTTTAAGTTACGTGATCCGAGGCCCAGGCGTTCTCAAGATATTGTACGGAAACGGTTTTACTGTTCTGGGTCACTGTGACCTTGACCTTTGACCTACTGATCTCAAAATCAATTGCGGTCATCTACTGGTCATGATCAACCTCCCTATTAAGTTTTGTGATCCTAGGCCCAAGAGCTCCAAAGTTATGTCCTGAAATGGTTTATCTGTACCAGGTCTCTGTGACCTTTACCTTTGACTTACTAATCTGACACTAATCTCAGAATCTGCTGGTCATCACCAACGTTGCAACCTCCCTATGAACTTTCATGATCCCTAAGCGTTCTGGAGTATCTGGATACCGATTAGTCTACGGACCGACAGACCAACTGACCGACATCAGCAAAACAATATAGATCTACCCCGGAACATAATTAGCGCAATTTTAACATTAAAATTTTTTGTTGACGTTATTTGAAATCCTCATCTGACTTTTAAGCAATAATACCCATGACGTTTTTACCTCCAGTGTAGTCCGAATATATTACGCCAGTCGCGATATTGTGATAGTTTTTGCATAGGTCAATATCTCTCCTCCACAGAGATGTAAAGGTAGATGTCAGTCTGTGAAATCGGTCTGCCTTGCAGTTACCTCCAGTGCAAATGGCGCTTTTGGTCAAAGGGCGGTAATTGTGTTCTATCAAACACGTACATGACTATTTTTATTTTTAAAGGCTCATAATGCCTTTGATTAAAATGTAGCTGCCACATTTTTCCATTTTGAACATAAAAGATACTAATTTCTTGTTAAATTCTGTCTCTGATACTTATTTCCCCTAATATTTTTCAAAAATTAGATTATTGGTGAGCACAGAAGAAAGTTTTATTGAATCTATTGTTTTTGATTACCTCCCTTTTTGTCTCGAACTAGATTTTCATATGCAGTATTGATAGTAGCCCTGTTCTAACTATAAAATTCTGCACAACATCTAACTGGACAGCTATTACATCTGCTTTTAACATAAAATTAAAAACCTTATGGAACTTTAAAAGACGTTCTGAAATAAAACTTTAAACATTTTTTCTTTTTAACTGATTAGATCTTTATGAAGTCAGTTAAAAGAAGTAAATAAAGTTATACATTTTGGAGAAGTATACTAGATCTAGGTCTACTTCTTTTTTGTATCCACTTAGATCTAATCAATAACTAGATTTTTATCACAAATTGCAGCTTTCATTCGCAGCAATCAAAATATCCAATCAAATTTAAAAAATCCCTATCCCCTTGGAGTTCTTGGCCTGGGATAATTTGCGTTTTGTCCATAAAAAAACAACAACAAAAAAAAAAGAAGAAAAAACATACTAAAACTTTTTGGCGTTTGGCGCTAAATCTTATATAGAAAGGGAAAAGACGAACTGGATTCGCAGGCTATACATAACGATGTAGAAAATCATGGGACCACATGCACAAAACAGCAGCTGAGAATATAACAAATTAATGGATATATCCCGCTTTTCTCGAAAATTTCCTTATTGATGATGTGCAAATGTCTGTCTTTTCTTTGTGCGGTTCCTGTGACTTTCATAAAGATGTTGAGCTCAAGCATCGGCACTTTTTAACGTCTCCACTTTTTGGAATTACTTTATGAATGTAGCCTAGCTTAAGCACGATTTTAACACTTGTTTTAGCCCATTATACGTCAGAGTTGTTTTTTTTTTTAAGTTTTGAAACTATGTATTTGTAAGTATCAACCTTTGTGAGACATATCAACACTATCCAAATAAAAGGTTTGGAAGGGGCGTTGATACATATCGGAGTGGTATCTGTGCATTCTAGAACATTTATGTCAGTTGTAAAACATCCATGTACGGAACGCTCAATCGAATGTTACAAAATGTAGTAGATTTAGCTATAGAAGTAAGGTTTCGAGCCCACAATCGCTAAACCGACACCAGCGATTGAAGGCGTGTATTTTGGACCAAACTTTGGATATACATATATTATAAATTGAATGCACGTGGGCTTAACTTGATGATGTTTTTACACAATACTGTCTCTTGTTTTTTTCGTATTGTTTGTATTTTCCGTCATTTATAATTTAATGATCAGTTTCACATGCTTCATTTTTTTTAAACAGCAAAGAAAAAGTTGTTAATGTTTACATTGTCTGGGAAAAATCAAAGGTTGACAGACCCCAGTATTCACCTCACCTTGACATGATTGTTTGTACGAGGGCCAGCATTTTTTTATGCCCCCGGCATCTACTGATGCGGGAGGCATATAGTGATTGTCCTGTCCGTTCGTTCGTCCGTCCGTCCGTACGAGGTTAACCAAATGGGACCGTTTCGTCTAGCATCAATACCCCTTACTAGAATGACTTGATACTAATGCAGATGTAACCTGTGACCATTCCTCATCTTCAGACTTCACCTGACCTCAGTTTGACATTGACCTTGACCTCATTTTGGACTTAGGTTGCTTTATATGGGTCATCTCTTGGTTAACCAAATGGGACCGTTTCGTCTAGCATCAATACCCCTTACAAGAATGAATTGATACTAATGCAGATGTAACCTGTGACCATTCCTCATCTTCAGACATCACCTGATCTCAGTTTGACCTTGACCTTGAACTTGACCTCGTTTTGGACTTAGGTTGCTTTGTATATACAAGGATGCCACCAGGGGCATCAAGCGTTTATTGAACGAAGCTTCTTGTTTATTATTACTTTTTTGTTATCACGATGTCCGAGCAGGTACATACTGTTCTTGTCACTTTTCGTGGTTTTAACAAAAGAGAAATCGTGTGTTAACAGAGAGATTCTCGCGCTCGCGTACTGTTATAACACCCTTTTAAATATGCGCGTTCCGTGACAAAGCGTAAAAATGGAAATGACGTCAACGTGAAAAAAAAACTTAAAAAAAAACTCTGGTACTCCCGCACATTTCATGGCGATTTAATGACGTTGAGGTAGAATGTATTAATTTATCAGAGTTTTTTGCGTTTTATGCTAGAATAGCGTTAGCGCATGTTCATTTCGTGTTATAACATTTTCAGATTCCCTTGGAATACGTTGGTACCCTCGCCCTATGTGCTCGGGCACCAACCATTCCCTCAGGATTCTGCAGACGTTATAACACGAAAAACATGCGTCATCCCTGCATTGATAGTCATTTTTGTAAATGTCTTAAAATCGAAAGTACAATGGCAAAATTTTACAAACTTTTCGAAATCACGGAAATGTGGCCAGTAACATTATTTGAGGTTTCCTTGAACTTTCTCATTATTTGGAAAATATGATATAATATCAAAATATCATTTGTGACTTACGACTTACCATATATCATTCGGATGTGGCATGTTTATACAATAAAAGGATTAGCGGCTATTCTTAAGGTATACATTCTTTCGACACACCTGGACTGTGTACATATAAGTACCGTTAAAATCATCAGGTGTGGTTCTACATTCACATACTAGTATCTGCTACGCGAATTACAATATGATCAGTGTGTCTACACTCCTATAAATAATTACTTTTTAAATTAAATAAGAAATCCGCACTACCCTATCTCTCTTTGCGTATGTACTATTTTTGTTGTTAGATTTGGTACATTCTTTGTAAATAGTCCATTCAATTCCGTCTGTTCTTTTATAATAGCTGGTCTGTTTTTTTGTTGTTTTTTCTCTTCATTATATACCGTCTGCCAGTCATTGCAGCACGCCTTTTTTTATCATTTTGTCCCATTTGTTCCACCGTATCCCATTCATTGAGATATCCATCTGTTTCATCATCATATCTTCCGTATGATCCATCATTTCACCCATGTTTATAAGAGAGACGGTCTTTTCACCAGGAAAACAGTTAAGTTTAGTGTTGCTCTTCGCGAAAAGGCAATAAAATGTAGTTCCTGTCAAGACCCGAGGTCGGTAACCGGGTGCAGCTCGTAGAATATCAGAATTTAAAAACCATGCAGTTGTTAGTTATGTATTTTTTTTCCTTAGTACTTGTCGAGGAATTTTGTTCCATTTTATTTAAGGTTCCAAAATTGCAAAAGAAATCAAGGACTGACCTGGTGAAGTCTGTTTTAAGCCACTCTAGTGGTTACGGTAATACACGGGATTCCATACCGGACAACGTAGGGGCACTCATTTGATCCAAGAAATATTGAACAGTGACATTTCACCACATAACACCACATGTTCGGTTGTATTGTTATCCTTGTGTAGCACATAACGTATAGTGAATGTGTAGCCCGAAGTGCGAATCACATGACATTTGTTGCTGGTGAACTCGTGTTCAGTAGGCTGTTGGCAGAGGCAAAGAACGAAGACAAAGCGAGGATGGAAGGTAAATAATTTTAAGAAAGAAATGTTTAATTAAAGTTTTGCATTTTGGGCTTTTATTTGATGTTCAGAGTGCCTTTTTACCTAAATGCAAAACATTTCCAGATTTTCTTGAAATTGATTTGGCAACAAGTAAATTTTTCTCTGATGAAGAAGTGGATCATCAGGTCTAGGAAAGTGGAGTATTTACAGATTATCTGTAAACTTACAGATAATCTATAAATTTACAGATTTTTCAATCTGTAAATTTACAGATCAAGTGTTTGAAAACTGCTAAAATTATATTTAGACACAAAATCGCAGCTTGAAATTAATTGATTTACTTATGGTATGTATAAATAAAGGTCAATTGTAACTTTCAGTCATTTCTGTTGACTTTGATTTTTCTTAAAATGCCAAAAACTCAAAGTCAACAAAAATGGCTGAAACCCACAAATGACCTTAATTTATGCATTCTGTAAATAAACCAATTAATTCCAAGCTGCGGTTTTGAGGATAAATGTAATTTCATCAGTTTTCATACACACAATCTGTAAATTTACAGATTGAAAAATCTGTAAATTTATAGATCATCTGTAAATTTACAGATAATCTGTAAATACTCCACTTTCCTAGACCTGATCATAGGTGTTAGGCTTGTACCAGTTTCCTGTAAAACCCATGGTTATTTGCTAGGCAGTATCCCATAAAAGTCATTGTCTGCATTTAGAATAATGTTGTGTCTTGTTTCCTCAAAATGCTCATTGATAATATTTGGTCAGAAGGTCTTGATTTCTGAACTGGTTTCCTCTTAATATTTTGTGTTGATTGGGAAATTCAGTGTTTGTGTTGACAATGAACAAGCATCCTCTAACGTTGCGGTTAAAACAGCTTGTTTCTCCTATGAGACAGTGTCTTCTGAAATCCATTTAATATCTTAATTAAAGTTCTTTTACTTTGCTAGTAACAGGGTGCCTTTTAATATTTGGATGTTCAACATGTCCCTGTGTCAAGTACGTCATGAAATGTCAAAATCATAAAAGATTGTAGTCAACGTTTATATATAGAACTAGGAGCAGTCTCCATATTATTTGGCAGCTCTCAAGGTCAATTTCCAACCTCACTGGGTCAAGTCACATACCTCTGAATTGTATTTTTGGCAAATTTTGTTCCCTTTTGGTCATAGAAAATCCTGCAAGTTTAACTGTCTCCAAAACTGATGCAGACATATTGAATTGAAATTTCACATGTGTCTTTGCAGTTATAAAACTAGGTGATAGCATCAAGTCCTGTAAGTCTGACATGCATTATGGCCAAATTATGCCCACTTTTATGCTTAGAAAATCCGAGTTTAAAGTTTTGAATGCAACTTACTATCTCCAAAACTATAATGCAGATATTGGTTTGAAACTCTAGATATCTTAATTTTCCTGCTTCTGGAACAAGAATTCAAATAGTCCAGCATTGGCTGTCTTACGGACAGCTCTTGTTTAAGATTTTTGATAGTTCTTCCAATCAAGTCATTGATAGATATTAAATCCCCAATTATAACTCAATTATTACCGGAAGAACATTATGTCAATGCAAAAAAAGTTGTCTAATATAAGCATATTGTATGACATAAGACAATGTTTTGAGTGTAATAAAATAAATTCAGATTCTCTTTGTAAGTTTTTCATATCCACAATTTAGCTGTCAGTTGTCAGATGTCAGATAAAAAAATCTCTCTTGGAAGACCACTCATGACCCCTAAATTTCTTGGTGTTTTTTTGTGGTTTACAGTTCATTTAAGAACATAACGCTGGTAATCCTTTTTAGCTTGACTATGAAGTATGGAGAGCTATCCTACTCAACATGACATCGACATCTTTCCAGGTTAAAGTTAAATTTATGCAATTTCTCTTTATCTTTGCTATTACTTGATGGATTTGCTTCAAACTTAAAACAGTTATTTCTTATCATCACCCACATCATATGGTACAAAGTCGTAACTCTGGCACCAATATTTTATGAATTATTCCCCCTTTTTAGCTCACAGGAGCACAAAGTGCTCAAGGTGAGCTATTGTGACCGGCCATTGTCCGGTGTCCGTCAACATTTGCCTTGTGAATGTTAGTCTTGATGATCTCTAGGTCAAGTTCGAAACTGGGTCATGTTGGGTTAGAAACTAGGTCAGTAGGCCAGATCAAAGGAAAAGCTTGTGAACACTCTAGAGGCCACAGTTGTGGCCCAATATTAATGAAACTTGGTCAGAATGTTTGTCTTATTGATTTCTAGGTCAGTTTTGAAACTGGGTCATGTGGGGTCAAAAACTAGGTCACTAGGCCAGATCAAAGGAAAATCTTGTCAACACACTAGCGACCACAATTTTAGTTTGAAACTCATGAGAATTAGTCAGAATGTTTGTCTAAATAATCTATAGGTCAGTGTCTTCATAATCTATAGGTCAAGTTTGAATCTGGGTCATGTGGGGTCAAAAACTAGGTCACGGGGTCAAATCAAAGGAAAAGCTTGTGAACACTCTAGAAGTCACAGTTGTGATCCAATCTCTATGATTTTTGGCCAGAATGTTTGTCTTGATGATATCTAGGTCATTTTGCAATCTGGTACATGTGGGGTCAAAAACTAGGTCAGTAGGCCAGATCAAAGGAAAAGCTTGTGAACACTAGAGGCCACAGTTGTGGCCCAATATTTATGAAACTTGGTCAGAATGTTTGTCTTTATGATTTCGGTAAGTTATAATCTGGGTCATGTGGGGTCAAAAACTAGGTGATGGGGTCAAATCAAAGGAAAAGCTTGTGAACACTTAAGAGGCCACAGTTGTGTTTCAATCTTTATGAAGCTGGGTCAGAATGTTTATCTTATGATTTCTAGATCAAGTTTGAAACTGGGTCATGTTGGGTTAAAAACTAGGTCTCTAGGCCAGATCAGAGGAAAATCTTGCCAACACTAGTGACCACAATTTTAGCTTGAAACTCATAAGAATTAGTCAGAATGTCTTGATAATCTATAGGTCAAGTTTGAATCTGGGTCATGTGGGGTCAAAAACTAGGTCACGGGGTTAAATCAAAGGAAAAGCTTGTGAACACTCTAGAAGTCACAGTTGTGATCCAAGCTTTATGATTTATTATCAGAATGTTTGTCTTGATGATCTCTAGGTCAGTTTCCAAATCAGTTTTATGTGGGGTCAAAAACTAGGTCAGTAGGCCAGATCAAAGGAAAAGCTTGTGAACACTCTAGAGGCCACAGTTGTGACTCAATCTTTATGAAATTTGGTCAGAATGTTTTTCTTGATGATCTCTAGATCAAGTTAGAAGCTGGGTCATGTGGGGTCAAAAACTAGGTCACGGGGTCAAATCAAAGGAAATGATTGTGAACACACGAGGTCACAGTTGTGACCCAGTATTTATGAAACTGTCAGAATGTTTGCCTTGATGATCTCTAGGTCAATTTTGAAACTGTGTCAAGTGGGGTTAATAACTAGGTCAGTAGGCCAGATCAAAGGAAAAGCTTGTTGACACTCTATAGGCCACAGTTATGACTCAATCTTTATGAAACTTTGTCAGAATGTTTGTCTTGATAATCTCTAGGTCAAGTTTTAATCTGGGTCATTTGGGGTCAAAAACTAGGTCACATGGTCAAGTCAACAGAAAAGTTTGTGAACACTCTAAAGGCAACAGTTGTGACTCAATCTTTATGAAACTTTGTTTTTATGATCTCTAGGTTAAATTCAAAACTGGCTCATGTGGGGTCAGAAACTAGGTCAGTAGGCCAGACCAACTCTGGTGAGCAATATAGGGCCATCATGGCCCTCTTGTTACTTAGAATTTCCAGTTAAAGTTTTTGTGCACTTTCACTTTATTTCAGTTATTACTGAATTGATTTGATTCAAACGTAAAACAGTTGTTTCACATCATCACTCGCATCATATGACACAACGTCTTTAACTCTGGCACAGATTTTTAGCTCACCTGTCATGTAGTGACAAGGTGAGCTTTTGTGATCGCCTGTCGTCCGTCCGTCGTCCATCCGTGCGTTCACAATTTCTTGTGAACATGATAGAGACCACAGTTTGCAATCAATTTTAATCAAACTTGCACACAACTTGTATTGGCATAATATCTCGATTCCTTCCGAAAACTGGCCAGATCCCATCATGAGTTCCAGAGTCGTGGCCCCTTAAAGGGCCAAAATTTACTATTTTTGGCTTGTGAACACAATAGAGACTACATTTTGCAATCAACCTTAATCAAACTTGCACACAGGTTGTATTGGCATAATATCTCGGTTCCTTTTGAAAACTGGCCAGATTCCATCATGGGTTCAAGAGTTATGGCCCCTTAAAGGGCGAAAATTTGCTGTTTTTGGCTTTTGAACACGATTGTTATAACATTTTGCAATCAACTTTAATCAAACTTGCACATAACTTGTATTGGCATAATGTCTCGGTTCCTTTCGAAAACTGGACAGATCCCATCATGGGTTTCAGAGTTATGGCCCCTTAAAGGGCCAAAATGTGCTATTATTTGCATGTGAACAAGATAGAGACAACATTTTGCATTCAACTTTAATCAAACTTGCACACAACTGGTATTGACAGAATATCTCAGTTCTTTTCGAAAACTGGCCAGATCCCATCATGGTTTCCAGAGTTATGGCCCCTTAAAGGTCCAAAATTTGCTATTTTGGCTTTTGCAGCATATACAGACTTCATTTATGGTTTGATTTGATACAAACTTGCAAAATATCTTCAACAACAATAAATTTGATTCCATGATGTCAGATTCAGTCATAGGTTCTGGAGTTATTTTATTTCTGATTACCTCTAGCTATTCTACTCACACTGGTGTCGGCGTCAGCGTCAGCATCGGCATCACACCTTGGTTAAGTTTTTACATGCAGCTATTTAAAGGCATATAGCTTTGAAACTTATTTGTTCTTTTTCTAGGTCAATTACCAACCTCACTGGGTCAAGTTCCATAACTCTGACATGTATTTTGAGCAAATTATGCCCCCTTTTGGACTTAAAAATTCTGGTTAAAGTTTCACATGCAAGTTACTATCTCCAAAACTAATGCAGATATTGAATTGAAACTTAACATGTGTCTTTGAGGTTATAAAACTAGTTGATAGCATCAAGTCCCATAACTTTGATATGCATTTTGATCAAATTATGTCCCCTTTCGAACTTAAAACTCTTTTGATATTTAACATTTTGGGTAATATTTTCCTGCTTCTGTGACAATATTTCGAATAGTCGAGCTTGGCTGCCTTACGGACAGCTTTTGTCTAATATATTGTTGTAAAGGCTTGTACTCTGTATCTTCTACATGCATATAACAATGCATGATTACCTCCCCTGATTTTAATAAAAATGGATTTATCTCAGTAAGGCCTAAAAAAAAAAATTCTTTGTTTCTGGTAACATGCTAAAAAAAATTAGGGTAGGTAGGTCGGAAAAATATTTTTTTTTGGACATTTTTTTTATTAAGGGAGACTTTTCGGAAATTATTTTTGTGTCAAAAAATGATTACAAATAAGGGGGTTATGCCTTTAGAGCATCAGTAAGTTGATTTCTAACATCACTGGCCATGTTTAAAGCAGAAAAAGTGCAGTTTTGCAACTTTTTGTGAAAAAGTTGGAAAAAAATTTCTCCAAGGCAATAAAAACATTTAGGGTCGGGCCAAAAATTTAGGGTAGGTCGGGATACCGGAAGCAAACAATTTTTTTTTTTACGCCTAAGTGTTTATAGGACTCATTTGAAATTTCATTATTGTCATTAGTTGAACTGAGATAATCAGGGTAGATGACTATGGACTGATTTATATCAAATTACCTCCCTTTGCTTCAAATTAAAATGGGTATTTCTCCATAACTAATGAAGATACTGATCTGAAATTTCATTTATGCCATCGTATGGACTTGCACAATCAGTTTAGGTGCATATTGACTGAATTTATGACAAATTACCTCCCTTTATTTTTTATGTAAATGAATATATGTTAGCAGCTTCTGATGAGATTGGTTTTAAATGTTATTTAAGTCTTCCAGGGTAAGGAATAGTCATGCTAGTACTTAAGCAAACTTTCTGAACAAAAGATAATTTGGCAGTTTGTTTTCCTGTTTTGGCTTATTTAATTATAGGCTTGAAAGAAGAGACTCACTATTTCCGTGCATGGAACTGAAATGATGATGGTTCTTGTGTAGAGATCAAGACACTTTGTTTCCAAGGTGATGTGAAATGGTGCCAAGTGTTGTGTATGTCTTCTGCCTTCACTCTCTACTAGGCCACTACTGCATGGATTTTCAATATCTTCAACTAGTAAGTATATCTTTTTTAGCTTCAACAAATTTCTGAAACGGACTTGTCCATCATTCAGTTTGGGCAATACCATTTATTTATTGAAGGGATGTTCACTGAAAATTTACTGACTGAATCTGAGGAGGCTGATCTTAGTCTGCAGTGGTCGCAAAGGCACTGTCGCTTACCGCCAACAGGTTAAAGATTAAGGTTAATGTGTGTATTTGTTGTTGTACATCGCAATTAGATATCAGACACTTGTATCTAAATAACAGTTTTAAAAAAAAGCCAGAATAAATCTGCATGTTTCCAAATTTCATTTACTGAAACAGTTAAAGATGTATCTGGGAGTTACCAGTGCACAACTCTTTGCGCATTCACTTTCATGCTACAAAAAGTTGTTTAATTTTTTTAAAATGAAGAATAATTTAGCAGAACACAGTGAATTGATCACTTTTTATAGATATAATAAACAATTTGACTGTAATGCTAGATATGAGTTGCTTAATATGTGAATGAAATAAATAAATAATTGCAAATGGCAGACATTGTCTCCAGTATTTAAATAATTGATCAATTGAAATTGTTTTTTAATCCCCCGCCACAATTGGTGGGGGGTTATAGGAATGGTCTCTGTCTGTCCTTCCGTCCTTCCGCCCTTCCGTAACATTTTGTGTCCGCTCTGTGTCTCCAAAACCCCTTGAAGGATTTTCATGAAACTTGGGTCAAATGATCACCTCATCAAGACAATGTGCAGAACCCATGAATCAGCCATATCGGTTCAAGGTCAAGGTCACAACTCAAGGTCAAAGGTTTGAGCCTACCATTTCGTGTCCGCTCTGTATCTCTTAAACCTCTTGAAGGATAATTATGAAACTTGGATTAAATGATCACCTCATCAAGATGATGTGCAGAACTCATGAGTCAGCCATGTCGGCTTAAGGTCAAGGTCAAAGGTTTGAGCCTTCCATTTTGTGTCTGCTCTGTATCTCCTAAACCCCTTGAAGGATTTTCATCAAACTTTGGTCAAATGATCACCTCATCAAGATGATATGCAGAATTGATGAGTCAGCCATGCCGACTCAAGGTCAAGGTCACAACTTAAGAGTCAAAGTTTGAGCCTTCCATTCTGTATCTCCTAAATCCCTTGAAAGATTTACATTAAACTTGGGTCAAATGATCACCTCATCAAGAACTCATGAGTCAGCCATGTCAACTCAAGGTCAAGGTCACAACTCAAGGTCAAAGGTTTGAGCTCTGTATCTCCTTAACCCCTGTTAGGATTTTCATGAAACTTGGGTCAAATGATCACCTCATCTAGATGATGTGCAGAATTCATGGGTCAGCCATGTCAGTTCAAGGTCAAGGTCACAGCTCAGGGTCAAAGGTTTACCCTTTCACTATCAATACCAGTGGCGGGGGATTTAGCTGTCTTTCAGACTGCCTTGTATGATCTAAATCAATGGTTTATGGAGCAATTATCATTGGAAGATTGAAAATGTTTTCAAGGGTAAAAAAGCATCGATAGAATGTATACTTAATATTAAAAGTTTATAAGGGAGGTAATTAAATGTTATTTATCTCAGAAATGAGCAAGGTGACCTATAGGCCTTTTAACATTTTCTAATGATGTATATGTTGATGTAGCCCACCCGCTTAGCTCAGCAGGTAGAGCATTGGTCTACTGATGGCGGGGTCGTGAATTAGATTCTAGGGCGAGAAGTATGTTCTCGGTGACTGTCTAATAACATTGTGTCTGAAATCATTAGTGCTCCACCTCTGATTCACTTTGTGAGGTTGGCAGTTACTTACAGAGAACAGGTTTGTACTTGTTCAGAATCCAGGAACACTTTGCAAATTTCTAGGCTGTAAAAATGCCAAGGGTCGTTGAAATCAGCCATATAATCGTCATGGGACGCAAAAATTACGGTCGTTAGTCGCGTCAGACAGGGAGTCGTTAAATTCAGTGACTTTATATAGTGATTTACGTTGGGCGGTCTGGAACAGGGTCGTATACGACAGGAAGTCGTTTAATTCAGTGAGTCGCTATGACAGGTTTGACTGAGTATACTCAAGAAAAAATGTTCATTTCTCTGCACTATGATCATGAAAAAAGTTAATATTTTTTCTGGAAAAAACAATACAGTTATGGTTATTCCAGATTTTACACATAGACCATGTGCAGCTGAAATTAAAAGTTAAGTAAATAACATACGGGTATTATCAAATATAGTGGAATATTATTACTTTGCATTTATATTATATAAATACATAGTTTTTCTGATTTTTGGTGACTGATATATTTCACCCATTTTTAACTCCCCTGAGCTGTGATCGCTCACGGTCTGGCGTCCGTCAGTCTGTCTGTCCATACTTTCTTTTAAACAACATCTACTCCTAAACCACCAAGCTAATTTTGATGAAACTTCACAGGAATGATCCTTGGATGGCTGTCTTTAAAGTGTTTAAAAAATTGAATTCCATACAGAACTCTGGTTGCCATGGCAACCGAAAGGAAAAAATTAAAAAATCTTCTTGTCCAAAACCACAAGGCCTAGGGCTTTCATATTTGGTGTGTAGCATCATCTAGTGGACCTGTACCAATTTCATTCAAATTATATCCCTAGGGTCAAATATGGCCCCGCCCCAGGGGTCACATCGTTTATATAGACTTTATATAAACTTTGAAAATCTTCTTGTAGAAAACCATAAGGCCTAAGGCGGTCACATTGTTTATATAGACTTGCATAGAAAAAAAACTTTAAAAATCTTCTTGTCTGAAACCACAAGACCTAGGCTTTTGATATTTAGTATGTAGCATTGCCTTGTGGTTCTCTACCAAGATTGTTCAAATTATTACCCTGGGGTGAAAGAGGCCCTGCCACGGGGGTCCCTAGTTTAACATAGACATATATAGGAAAAAGCTTAAAAATCTTCTTGTCTGAAAGTTCAAGGCCTATGCCTTTGATATTTTGTATGTATCATTGCCTAGTTGATCTCTAACAAGATTGTTCGAATTATGTTTGTTAAATGCAAAATAGTGGTGCTCTAAAAATAGTCAAAGTACTAGAGTTAGCATGCTCAACATCTGGTGTCGGGCTGTCCACATTTTCTTTTAAACAACATCTCCTAAACCACTATGCCAGTTTTGATGAAATTTCACAGGGATGTTCCTTGGATGGTCTTCTTTAAGGAAAAATTCAAAGAATTGAATTCCATACAGAATGGCAACTGAAAGGAAAAACTTTTAAAATCTTCTTGTCTAAAACCACAGGTCATAGGGCTTTTATATTTGGCTTGTAGCATCATCTAGTGGTCCTCTACCAAGATTGTTCAAATTACCCCCCCCCCCCCCCCACCCCCACCCACCACCCAAGGATCAAATATGGTCCCGCCCAGGGGGTCACATGTTTTATATAGACTTGTATGAAAATCTTGTCAAAAACCACAGGGCCTAAGGCTTTCACATTAATTTTGGTTTGCAACATTATCTAGTGGTCCTCTACCAAGATTGTTCAAATTATGCCCCTGGGGTGAAAAGAGGCCCCACCCTGGGGGTTCCAAGTTTTGCATAGAGTTATATAGGGAAAAAACTTAAAAGTTTTTCATGTCTTACAACACAAGACCTAGGCCTTTAATATTTGGTATGTAGCATTGCCTGGTGGTCAGCTACCAAATTTGTTCAAATTATGCCCCTGGGATGAAAAGAGGCACCAGCCCAGGGGCCCAAGTTTTACATAGACTTATGTAGGGGAAAAAAAATAATTAGAGGTCTCTTTTTAGCTCATCTGATTTTTTGAAAAAAAAATGATGAGTTATTGTCATCACTTGAGCGGTTGTCAGCGTCGGCGTCGGCGTCAGCTTCTGCGTAGGCGTTGCCTGGTTAAGTTTTATGTTTAGGTCAGCTTTTCTCCTAAACTATCAAAGGTATTGCTTTGAAACTTGGAATACTTGTTCACCATCATAAGCTGACCCAGTATAGCAAGAAGCATAACTCCATCTTGCTTTTTGCAAGATTTATGGCCCCTTTTGTACTTAGAAAATATCAGATTTCTTGGTTAAGTTTTATGTTTAGGTCAACTTTTCTCCTAAACTATCAAAGCTATTGCTTTGAAACTTGGAATACTTGTTCACCATCATAAGCTGACCCTGTACATCAAGAAACATAACTCCATCTTGCTTTTTGCAAGATTTATTGCCCCTTTTGGACTTAGAAAATCAGTTTTCTTGGTTAAGTTTTATGTTTAGGTCAGCTTTTATCCTAAACTATCAAAGCTATTGCTTTAAAACTCGCAACACTTGTTCACCATCATAAGTTGACCCTGTACAGCAAGAAAATAACTCCATCCTGCTTTTTGCAAGATTTATGGCCCCTTTTGGACTTAGAAAATATCAGATTTCTTGGTTAAGTTTTATGTTTAGGTCAACTTTTTCTCTTAAACTATCAAAGCTATTGCTTTGAAACTTGCAACACTTGTTGACCATCATAAGCTGACCCTGTACAGCAAGCAACATAACTCCATCCTGCTTTTTGCAATAATTATTGCCCCTTTTGGACTTAGATCAGATTTCTTGGTTGAGTATTATGTTTAAGTCAACTTTTCTCATAAACTATCAAAGCTATTGCTTTAAAACTTGCAACAGTTTTTCACCATCATAAGTGGACACTGAACATCAAGAAACATAACTCTATCCTGCTTTTTGCAAGAATGATGGCCCTTTTTAGGCTTAGAAAATCATGGGTAGGACAATATTTCTATTACACAAAAAAAATCAGATGAGCGTCAGCACCCGCAAGGCGGTGCTCTTGTTAAGTCATCTGATTTTTTGAAAAAAAAAATGATGAGTTATTGTCATCACTTGATTGGCGTCGGCGTCTGCATTGCCTGGTTAAGTTTTATGTTTAGGTCAGCTTTTCTTCTAAACTATCAAAGCTATTGCTTTGAAACTTGCAACAATTGCTCACCATTATAAGCTGACCCTGTACAGCAAGAAACATGACTCCATCCTGCTTTTTGCAAGATTTATGGCCTCTTTTGTACTTAGAAAATATCTGATTTCTTGGTTAAGTTTTATGTTTAGGTCAACTTTTCTCCTAATCTATCAAAGCTATTGATTTGAAACTTGCAACACTTGTTCACCATCATAAGCTGACCCTGTACATCAAGAAACATAACTCCATCCTGCTTTTTGCAAGAATTATGGCCCTTTTTGGACTTAGAAAATCATGGGTAGAACAATTTTTCTGTTATACAAAAAAAAATCAGATGAGCATCAGCACCCGCAAGGCAGTGCTCTTGTTGAGACATACATTCATTTTCCTGTCAAATTGCCGAATAGGGGAGCACACTGTCTTACGGACAGCTCTTGTTACTTTTATATCAAAGGGGAGTACTGGTAATAACAAAATTTCAAGAAAAGTAATATAATTTACATTTCAACCAGGGATCTAACTATGTAACTGGTCTTAAATGTGTTCCTTAAATAAATCTCTAAAAGAATATATGAAAACTGAAAAATGTCATAAGATGTTGCTCAGATGTGATTGACCACCTTTAAAGTTATGTGTGCAACTACATATAGCTATAACATTAAGACACAGAGCTTTGAAACTTTTTTTTTCTAGGTCAATTTCCAACCTCACTTGGTCAAGTCTCATAACTCTAAAATGTATTTTTTGCAAATTATGCCCCCTTTTGGATTTAGAAATTTTGCATTCAGTTTTCTATCTAAAACATATGCAGATATTGAATTTAAACTTCACATGATTGTGTCTTTTGGGTTATAAAGTTAGGTGATAGTATCAATTCCCATAACTCTGACATGCATTTTGGCCAAATTTTGTCCAATTTTGATCTTAAAACTTCTGGTTAAAGTTTTGCATGCAAGTTACTATCACCAACACTAATGCAGATACTGCATTGAAACTTTGTAGATATTTTGACATTAAGGGTAATCATCCTGCTTCTGGGACAACAATTAAAATATTTGAGCATTGGCTGTCTTACGGACAGTTTGGTTAAGTTACACACTGGTGAAGTAGAATGTCCTGAAATCTTGAGTGGAGAAAACAAAATAAGTTCACCAATGGCAAGAAGCAAATAGAAATTTACTTTGTTGTTTTCTTGCCAGTTGATAATTAGAATGTATGTTATAATGGATATCAGAGAATTTTTTACTCTGAAGTACTTGTTATTTTTGTTATTTTCTCTAATGTTTGTCAGGAAATAGCTCTTAAACTAATATTAAATTCTTTTATTGTATCTCACGTTAAATAATTCTTCTTGTTTGATGTATTCTTGTAGGAACGCTGATGACACTGAGGAAACATTCTATGATCATCACAATGGTTACGGTCGAATTGTAATTCCCACGTAGCAGTTGCGGTACAGTGTAAAGTCAGCATGTATGTTTTTCTAAAAAAGCGTTATGGTGTGTCAAGGTGAAAGCTGTGCATCTTGACAGGTTAGGTTTTTTTTTGAGAATATCATGACTTTGGCTTGAAGTTTCTTTTTGTTAACAATATAGATTCTCAAAATTAATTTGATACTCTTTTTCTCAGCTTGTGTGGAAACCACTTACAATCTAAAAACGATGCCTTTGTTATTGCCATTCTTTACTTTCCTGCCAGTTTATTAGTAGGCATCCTGTGACTTTATTATTACATTTAATAGTGTGGAATTTGAAGCAGCCTAGCTTTAGGAACTTTGGGTCAACTTCCAGCAAAATCTTAAGCAGAAGTATAGCTGTTTGGAAATTTTTGACAAAGTCCTGCCTTGTTCTCACATACAAATTTTAGTGAAGGTTTTATATGGGACTTTGAATGAGGTTCATTACTGAATGATGTGTGAATTCGTAAAAATTGAATTTGAAAAGGAGTCAGTAAAAGGAAAGATTTATTTATCTTGGCTATGGCAATACAGGATAGGACTTCCTATGAAATGCAAGGATTTTCAGAGTTACTGCCCTTGAGTTACTGAACATTCAGAAAATTGTGTGTGCACTTTACATACTTTTCATTTGTACTTTCTTTTACATTGCTCTTATTGCAGCAAAATCTAGGTCAAAATCAAGAATAAGCAAGTTTAGATAAGTTACTTCAGAGTTATGTCCCTTGAATTCATAAATATACAAATCCAGACCAGATCTCTAAGAGTTACTGCATTGATAAGCAGTGTTGATAAAATAAATAAATACAAAGTAGGATGTTCTAAAGTCCAAATTAATGCACTATATATTGTGACTGGCACTATTTTAAATGTACGGATATGATCTGGTTAGGTCTTGAGAATATAATGGAGAATTCCATCTTGGTAACTCCAGAAAGTTCTATATTATCTTTCACCAAGTACTGAATCCAAGCTTGCTTTGCTAAATCCAGAAACTTTCAACTTTGAGCTTTTCTTTCATAAATGCTTTAAAAACTTTTTTGCAATCATTTATTTCTCTGATCTTTGACAAGAAACATTCAGTTGAGACAGTGGCATGCATTCCTCTTTTGCACTGTACACCTCCCTCACTTGCACTGCACTTTGCATGTTTGCTGCTTTCTCAGTAGAAATTTCAAGTTAAAGTGTTGGAGAAATAAGTATGCCTAAATTGGGAGGGAAGATTTGTCTAGTTTCTCATATCTACATTAAGTAAGCAAGCAGTGTTTTAGTATGCAGTGTTCATCAATCCATAATCTGCAATCTGGAGGTATACTGGTGTCACTAGGCTCTAACCAGTAGTCCTTAGGGAAGCGTCACACACTTGGCCACAAGGTCATCATCCGCCATTCATTTCATTTAAGATCATCATTAAAGTAATTTCATTTTCTCTTACATAATGTAGAATAGACAAAATGGAAAGTTCAGTAAAATTCATACATTAACTGATCAAAACTGCCATTCAATGTTATGGTTACTGGTTATTCGCAATTATAATGACATATGATATTAAGGCAGAGAGATAAACAAATCTGACTCCTCTTTCATTGTAAAATACCCACTATCAGTGCAGGTAAATGTATCACTGCATTAACATGATTAAGAAGTAAAGATAAACTAACAATTTCTAGGCATTGTGTTAAAAATCAGAATGCTGGAATTATATTATTGTTCAAAATAGAAAAAAAATCATCATATTTTGGCTAGAACTGATGGCTCCATTTTTCAAGGTGATTAATCATTGTTCGGGCATTCTTATAATGAATCATTTAATAAAGTCATGTCTGATCCAAATATACTGGCTCCTCTTTTTCAAGTACTTGAATAATTAAGGTAGTGGCTATGCTTTATTGATCAACGTTTTTATGAGTGATTAAGGCAGACAAGGAAATGTAGGAATATTACCAATTAAGTGATAGAAAAAATGGTTACCCTTTATTGTTAGAAATAATTGTTACCCTTTATTGTTGCAAACTTTGTCATTAGGTACTGGCTACATTTTATAAGAATTAACTTAATGGTTACCGTTTATTGTTGCAAATTTTGTCATTAGAAACTGGCTACATTTTATAAGAATTAACTTAATGGTTACCCTTTATTGTTGCAAACTTTGTCATTAGGTACTGGCTACATTTTATAAGAATTAACTTAATGGTTACCCTTTATTGTTGCAAACTTTGTCATTAGAAACTGGCTACATTTTATAAGAATTAACTTAATGGTTACCCTTTATTGTTGCAAACTTTGTCATTAGGTACTGGCTACATTTTATAAGAATTAACTTGATGGTTACCCTTTATTGTTGCAAACTTTGTCATTAGAAACTGGCTACATTTTATAAGAATTAACTTAATGGTTACCCTTTATTGTTGCAAACTTTGTCATTAGGTACTGGCTACATTTTATAAGAATTAAGTTAATGGTTACCCTTTATTGTTGCAAACTTTGTCATTAGGTACTGGCTACATTTTATAAGAATTAAGTTAATGGTTACCCTTTATTGTTGCAAACTTTGTCATTAGGTACTGGCTACATTTTATAAGAATTAAGTTAATGGTTACCCTTTATTGTTGCAAACTTTGTCATTAGGTACTGGCTACATTTTATAAGAATTAAGTTAATTATTATAGCAGAAAATTTTTGGCTACTGAACTGCTGTTATAGTATAATGCAGGTTGAGTTTCATGCTCATAATATAACTGTTATTTCACGTAGCTAATTATTTTCAAGAAAGAAAACAACACCCAATGGGTTCAATACTGGATGTAGTTTTCATATTACAATAGATCATCATTAACCACATTAAAGGAAAAAATATTTTAAGAAAGGTTTCAGCCACTGTAATGCTTTTAGCAAGTAAATTCACATTTTTGAAGTGTCAGTCACTGTTAGAAGGAAGGTGCCAGCCACTGTGTTAGGGAAAGTCAAAGTTAAGTCACTGTAACAATGTTGACTATATTTGTTATATCATATCACCATATTATTTAGTTAGAGCAATATATTATGTCTGGTTAGGTTGAATAAAGCATATAGTGTTAATGAAGTGCAGGCATTGATTCTGTTCTAAATTAGATGCAATAATCATAGTAGTGTTTTAGGAAAGGTGCCTGCCAATATGTTTATGTCCCACCACAATTAAATACAATTTTAGATACTACCTTATCATATATTTTGTCAACTCTTATAGATAGCCAGGTCGGTTTAAGCAGTCAAGTGGAGGCCAGGTAATATAACTGACTACAAAGACTGAAAAGCAGCTATAACTTGCTACATTTAAAAAATAATCTGATAGGGATATGGTAGGATATTAGGCAAAGACATACTGGCTACAGGTTTCTAGAAACTACCATATCACTGCATCTTAAGGGTTGTATTTTTGGACTAAATTTCAGTGGATAGGGATGATAAGGTAGAATAAGGTGTTTTTCTGCCACTGTTGGTATGAAAGTACTACTGTATGATAGTGTTTAAGTCAGCCCTCAAAATAACAAGGTAATAGGTACTACCATATCATAAAATGTGTGCATCAGTTGTAGCCAGGCCATTTACTTGGTTTAGTGAAAATCCACACATCAAAATCTGAGGGTTGCTGGTCATATTTTTTTTTCCATTTGTAGGACATTTATTTGTTTTTTTGCCATGAGTTTTTTATTTGTATATGATTTCAGTGTTCTACCTGAACATTCATATAACTCACTTATCATAGTGTGCTTTTTTTTTTGAATTTAATGCCTTTATTGGTGTATTAGGTATTAATTCAAAAGTGAAGGTTACTGTAAGGTTATATTTCTGATCAGCATTATTATTAACAATGGGATTCATCCAAAATTTACCAAAATTAAGATAATCATACATCACAGAATCTCAGGGAGAACACTGAATTTCATTGCTAGGACTATTGTACTGGTGATAAAAGCCAAAGAAAAATTGGCTTCTTGGTTAAAATTTAAACTAAACTACTTGCATATTTGATAATTTCTTAATGATTATATCCTGTAGCTGTTTGGGATATGGTAGTATAAGGCAAAGGTTCAATTCTGGCTACTGGGTTTTTATTAAAACTGCCATATCAACTCATTTTAAGTGCAATTTTTGGCCACTGTTGTATATTTCTGGACAAAATTTCAGTGATAGGGATGATATGGTAGCCTGTAGGAAGATCATAAGCCATTCACTTCTTTCTGAAACTGTATGATATATATCTTCATTGCAAGATAAATAATGAATACATAATCCTTTTCTTAACATTATACTATATGCAGATGGCTTTACCTATAGTTTAGATTAAAGATGGGAGACTTGTAAAGTTTGATAAAGGGAGCTTAACCTTAAAACTGCTACTGTATTAATTTTACTGGTACAGAAATTAGGCATTGGGTTGCTGGCTGGATTCACTTCTAAAATATTATTTTGAAAATACAGGTGTATAAAGGTCAATAATTTCAGAGTTCAAAGGTTTTATTTTTTATGATTATTAAAGCTATAAATGTTTTAGAATAACTCTACCATCAAGGAAATCTGAACATTTTCTTTTGAATTAGGTATTACTAACTGACTCATAGATTTAAATTGTTGAAAAACCCAGGGATGGAATCAAGTCTGTTTTACAAAGAATAAATGTCAAAGCCTCTTTTCTACTTACTTGCTTTTTCTATCCTCATGGCTATTTGCTCAAAAGCAACTGTCCAGTTCTGCTGCCAGGGTGAATATTCAACCAAGGTAGCTGTCCCATACTTTTCCCACAAATAGCTGTCCAGTTCTTTTAAGAGTGGAAGCTCAGACCAGCTGGCTGTGGTCAAAACTGCTGCGATGTGGAATACAACCAAGCCAGCTCTCTCTCAGCTGCTGAGGATGATATTCCACAAGCCAGCAAACCTCCATACACCTGTCCTTTACTGTCCAATAAAGTCCTATATTTCTGTCCAAATTAGCTGTCGAGACAGCTTTAAAAGGAGGAATTCTACCAAGCCAGCTGTCCCATCCAGCTATTGTTTGAAGAATTCTACCTAATATCCTATATACTTATGTCCAAATTAGCTGTCAAGTCAGCTTCAAAACGAGGAATTCTACCAAGCCAGCTGCCCTATCCAGCTATTGCGGGAGGAATTCCAACAAGCCACTTAATGTCCTATACTTATATCCAAATTAGCTGTCAAGACAGCTTTAAAAGGAGGATTCTACCAAGCCAGCTGTCCCATCCAGCTGTTGCAGAAGGAATTCCACCAAGCCACTTGCCCCAACTAGCTATTGGGGAGGAATTAACTCAAGCCAGCTGTCCCGACCAGTTGTTGGTGAGGAATTCTACCTGGCCAGCTGTCCCAACCAGCTGTGTTTGAGGAATTCCACCAAGCCACCTGATGTCCTATACTAATGTCCAAGTTAGCTGTCAAAACAGCTTCGAAAGGAGGAATTCTACCATGTCAGCTGTCCCAACCAGCTATTGAGGAGGAATTCCACCAAGCCACCTGTCCCAACCAGCTATTGGAAAAGTGTTCCACCAAGCTACCTGTCCCATACAGCTATTTGGGAGGATTCTAGTAATCCATCTGTCCGGTACAGCTATTGAGGAGGAATTCCACCAAGCCAGCTATTAATATTGCCATGAGGATAGATAAAACAGTGGAAGATAGGAGAACTATATTTTGCGCAGCTAATGTTTTGATTTGATACTTCATGTAATATCAAGGGTCAGTCAGCAAGGAACTTATTTTTAGTTTTCTATGCTGGAACAGTTAAAAGAAATTCAAACAATTACAAAAGTCATGTTACCAAACAAAGTAAAATTTTGTTTTGATTTAGAGTCAGTTAGTCAGTACACTGAATTACTGTTATTTCTACAAGCACAAAAAATAGAAGAACAGCATTTTCAGCAGGTCAGGTTTTAGTACATATTTAGTTCTGCATAGTGATTGGCATAATAACTTAATTTAGTTACAAGTGTTTTGGAAAAATAGTCTTGCAGATACCAAGTCCTCATTTCATTGTAACAGAAAAGATTGAGGTGTTTGTTTAGTTTAAGGTAGTCCAGCAACCTGTAGCTTAAATTACAAATTTACTGAAAATCTTTGGGTCTGTAATTATTTTCATTATTTTCACAATGTGTATAATTGTATCAAAACTTCAAAATTGGTTATACTGTGTTTTCAAATATAATGTATACAATAGAATGTATTTAAGTTTTTCTTCAGTTCAAAATTCTTCATGTGCTAGACACTCCACTCTAAAGATTTTCTTCCACATATTGCCTGCACATCTGTTTAGGGATTACACCATTTTTGCAACTATTGTAAGTTCTTAGGTTTCTGTTTCAAAGACAATCTTGATACTTAAGTAGTAAGATATTTTTTAGAGTTGAAGGTTGAATTCAAATATATTTGGTTGTGGTCTTCCTACAGACTTTTTTTATTAATGTGTGTTTAAGCTGTGTGATTGTGTTATTTATCATTCTGACTGCTGAGGAGATGCAGCTGTGAGGTTCCCTCATCTCCTGGACTGTACGGTTTTATAGCCATTAAGACATAGAGTACCATATCATAATAATTGCTCAACTCTGTAACTGTAGCCAGTTCAGAGAAAATCCTAAGCTGACAAGCTTTAAACTGAATGCTGTTTATTTCTGTTCATGAAATTAATCTTTAATCAACAATTTCAACTATTTAAATTTAATATTGTATAGGAATATCGTGTATTTTTCGGACTAAATTTCAGGAAATAGGGATGGTATGGTACAATAACTTTAGGAAAAGGTTAGCTTTTGAATGTTTGTTAAAACAGCAATCTTTTAAAACAATCTACAGTGTTTATCATGAAGTGAATGTTAAATGAAAATAATTACTGGAGTGTTTTTGTGCATTGAATGACTGTCAAAGAATTACCTTGCATAATGCAGTGAAAGAATGTGCAGTGAATGAGTGTTAAATGAATTATATTGTAAAATTGTGTGAGTGAATATTGAATTCAAAATGTTTTAAGTAAATTGCATTTTAAAACACAATGACCAGACTGTAAAACAAATGATTTTGTAAAGCAGTGGCAGAGTTAGGTTATTCTGTTAAAGTCAGTGGCATGGCATATTAGTAAAACACAGTGGCAAGGTTTAAAATTGTTTTAATTTTTGTATCACACTGGCAAGGTATTTTTAAGTTGATTTAATTTTTAATAGAGTTTTCAAGTTACAGTGGAAAATGCACAAAACTTGAGTGAGTTTGCATTTTTTTTCTTTCAATAGAATGCCACTCAAAGGTTAAATAGGATTTAGTATTATTCAGGTAAACCAGTGGCAAAATCCTGGTATTCCATTATAGTATACTGGTTGTACAGTAGCCTAATTTTTTTCTGCAGTGCAGTGAAAGTTTTGTTACTCTGATGAGCTTATTCAAATCAGTTACATAATTAATCAGCCTTTTAGTACAAAGTAAGTTAATGGTACTGTGATACAAGATAAAGCTTAGAAAAGTACATTTTGAAATAAATTACATGTTTAGGCGTTCATATTTCAAAATATTGGCAAAGTAGCAAATAGCTGGTTTAGCTTTTTTTGTTCAGTATATACAATGTATTGTTTTTGTTTCTGATGAAGCTTGGCTATCTTTCATTTTTGATAAGTATGTTTTTAATTAGTCATCTTTGCAGTCTTTGTTGTGGTGACGGTTAAAAAGTAGGAAGCTGAAATGTTAGCAATGATGTAGAGCCGGTAGATTTAAGATAGCCATGAGTTAGCTACACCTTGGACATTTTTTAAAATGTTTTTCAATTGTTATAATTTTTGCTGCATTAAATTTTGTTACAGTCTTTAAGATTTAGCAGTAAATTATTATTGTTAACTTAGGTAAATAAAGTATCTAATATGATAGGTTTCCATTGGCACTGTTTTCTGGCTGTGGCCAAGATTGTTTTCCTTTTTTTACTGATGTGAAGGCCTGACAGATCCCTTAACTGTTGATCCACACAGCTATCGATACCATTTAGGATCCCGGTGGCAATATATCCGCAGCATGGCGTCGTGTTGGAGTTACTTGTCTACAATTCTGAGCCGGCAGTGTTTAGATGAAGGTTTCTCCAGTGTTTAGAGAGATGGGAATCAGGAATAGTCAGGTTCTTTTCACCTTCTATTTTCAGCATTTGTTTCTTTTCCATATTTCAAGGTCTGTCTATGATAAATTCTTAGATCCTTTTGACTGCCAATCAAGACTACTAACGGTACCATTAAGGATTCTGGTGACAATATATCCGCACGATGGGGTCGTTTGGGAGTAACAGATCTACATTTCTGGGCCAGCGGTTTGCTAGACGACTGTTGTTCCTGTGTTGAGAGAGGTGGAATCAAGGATTTTCAAGATTTGTCTCTTTACAAGGTCTTAATCTACCAGAAATTGCCGATATCTGTTTAACTCATTTGCAGTATACACTAGGCAAACCTTTGTTTTTTCAAGGACTTTCCAAAATATATTTTTCATTACCAGAATAGGCAAAATATGTCAGAATTGTTTTGTAAGCCATCTGAATTTTTACTCATTACTGTCAAACATTTTTCAAATTTTTTGTATTGAATCTAATTTCTTTAAGAAGTGTTATAAAGTAAGCACTAAAAAGTTTAAAGGACATGACCTTGGTGTAGCTGCTCAAGAAGAACAAGTTCACATCCACTTGCATAATCATAAAAATGCTTATGACCAAGGGTTATGTTTTGTTCTACTCTCCTCTTGAATATAATTCTTTATACTGACACCTGGATCAAAAGTTTGGATCAATGAAATAGTCAAAATTGTGACAGCATCTGTTCAATAAGTAAAAGAATTTCTTTGAAGAAAGCCAGTATCACAGTAGAAATTATTTTAACTTTTTTATCATTATTTAATAGCCAGTTCCTAACAGTGTCCCTATTTGCCAGTTCTGTGAAAATTGATATTTTCTCTATTTAAATATCAAATTTTTGACAGTATCTCTTGATAACTTGATATCAACTAAATTTAATTATAAAATTTAGGCCATGTATCTTCCATTCCTTTGGCAGCTTTTTCTTTTCTTTTTATTAATAATTTCAGGATGAAAGTGGTTTTATTCCAATGGCTGTAAGCATGAAATCACCTGTCCTTGTGCTGAAGACATCTGTGAATTGATCAACCACATGTATATTTCTAACTAAGTGAGTATTGTGTTACGGAACTTATTTAGACTGGGTTAGCTAAATAAATTTCCCGACTTACAGACACATGGCATTCACCTTATGTTACACTAACAAGTAGGAAATTTTTCTTGGCAAAAAGGCCCGGGCAGCAAGCTAAATTTGCGATATGGAAACAAAATGAATATGTTGTCTTGTGTTTCATATTTTCTCTGTAGCAGATTCACTGTTGTATTGCACTTTGGACTGTTTTGATATGGTATACGCCAGAAATCCAGTGTGTTTCCTCTTCAATGGTGTAAGAAGATATTAAGACCAATTATGAAATAATTAGTAGATCAGGACATTTTATCAAATTATTAATTACCGTATTTTCCCGAATTAAGGCCCCCCCTCTAATTAACGCCCCCACCCATTTTGGAGGGAAAAAAAATCAACAAGAACGGGAAAAAATCACCTACCTCATTTTTATAAGTCCACATAATAAGTAATTTACAGTACTAAAGTCCAATGTATTAAAAATTAAACACACTTTTAAACAATCCATGTACCGTAAGTCCAAAACATTTGTACTAAGTACGGTATGTAACAGAAAATTAAACGGTAAATACATTTTTGATTTGTTTTTACACCACTCGCGCACACGCTTCCTGCCGACTTTAAACAAACTTGCAGCAATGTGTTTACGATATACCCTTTTCTTCGGCAGTTTTAAGAACTTTTAATTTAAAAGCAGGCACAGCAGCGTGTCAAACCATTGACATTGTGTATTGCGCAATTAGCTACCCGCATGTACTAAGGAAAATGTTATCGGAGTACACAGCTGTTTGGGTCATGACGTAATGTGTAGTGTCGCGAGCGTGTCAAAAAGCCAGACATGGAATACACGAGGTACCGTATTTAAATGCATAAAAGACACACTGCATTAAATTGGATGCCAAATAATTACGTTTTGGGGGGATTAAACAACACAGAAACACTTTACAGCTAGATTGAACGATGTTTTTAAGTTTTGTAAAAATTTTCATTTTTTATTTTTTTACCTCAAATAAACGCCCCCTCTTTGGAAAATGTAACGCCCCCGGGGGCGTTAATACGGGAAAATACGGTAAGTGTTTTATTTGGGTTCAGAGCTCTGAAAAAAAAAAGTGTCAAGTGTTCTTATCAATGATTCAAACATGTATTTTACCGGATTCCATCATTGTTTAATGTTAGAGGTAGATAAAAAACATATTTTTCTTTTATTAGGAAGAAGTACAGTATTCTGTATCATTAATCTATTAAGTTAAGGTAGTTCTGCACATTAGGATTGAATTTTTTTCTACAATGTAGGATTTGATTAAACTCTGATTTTTCAAAACTTCGGAATATACTAAGAAAATTCAGCAGATAAAAAGTATAGGGTCTTGTGCTCGATTTTTGCTCAATTGGTTTGAGATAAGTAATATTTCATTTAAATTCCATTATCGTTTTACTACAACCTTATTATTGTTTAGTGTTTCCTTCGGAAGTGACTGTATGTGTAAATTATGTTGAAAGTGTAGATTAACTTTTATGGACAGCAGGAAGTTAATAAGTTGATAGGTAAAGGTTGTTTCTTGCCATATTATTAATTTGTACCGAATTAGGTGCAATATTTTTTACAATAAAGATAAAGAACCTTCTGCAAAATATTTTGCGGAAACCTCTACAACGAATTTCAAACTTTCAATGAAACGTCAGGCTATAGGAAATGTCAAAATCGTATATTATTCAAGTCCAAATATAGAATATATAGTAACATAGTGTTAGGTCTGAATGAGTATATATCATCACCCTCAAGAGCCATTATTAGTCCCGTACTGGTTGAAAACCAGTTTTGAGGACTATAGGAATGCGCTTTTCCAACATTCTGTCATTCCGTCCGTCCGCAGTTTCGTGTCCGGTCCATAAAAGGGTCTTATATTACTTGGCACAAATGTTCTCCATGACGAGACGACGTGTCATGCACAAAACCCGCACCCCTAGCTTAAAGGTCAAGGTCACAATTGGAGGTCAAAGGTCAGCAGGGCTTTTTTCCTGTCCGGTCCATAACTCTCCCATCCATGAAGGGATTTTAATGTCACTTGGCACAATTGTACCTCATAATAAGATGATATGTCATGCACAACATTCAGACCTCTAGTGCAAAGGTCAAGGTCACACTTAGCAGTCAGATGTTAACCTGGCATGAACAGGGTCTGTTTCGTTTCCGGTCCATAACACTTTCATCCATGAAGGGATTTTAATATTACTTAGCACAAATGTTCCACATGATAAGACGACATGTCATGCACAAAACACACACCCCTAGCTTAAAGGTCAAGGTCACAATTGGAGGTCAAAGGTCAACAGGGCTTTTTTCCTGTCCGGTCCATAACTCTCCCATCCATGAAGGGATTTTAATATAATTTGGCACAATTGTACCTCATAATAAGACGATGTGTCATGCACAACTTTCATACCCCTAGGTCAAAGGTCAAGGTCACACTTAGCAGTCAAATGTTAACATGGCATGAACAGAGTCTGTTTCCTGTCCGGTCCATAACTCTGTCATTCATTAAGGGATTTCAATATTACTTTGCACAGATATTCCCCATGATGAGACAACATGTCATGCACAAATCCTGGAGCCCTTGCTCAAAGGTCAAGGTCAACCAATGGGGGTCGAATGTCAGTAGGGCTTTTTAGCTCTACTATACGAAGTATAAGGAGAGCTATCCTACTCGATCCGGCGTGGGCATTAGCGTTGACGTCTTTCCGCGTCCCCGCCTTGGTTAAAGTTTTCTTTACACTTTCTCTTTTTTCAACTTATCTCTGTAATAACTTGATGGATTTGATTCAAACTTAAAATAGTTGTTCAACATCATCACCCACATCATATCACACAAGGTGCATAACTCTGGCACCATTTTTTCATGAATTATTCCCCCTTTTTACTTAGAATTTCAGGTTAAAGTTTTGGTGCACTTTCACTCTATCTCTGTTATTACTGAATGGATTTGATTCAAACTTAAAATAGTTGTTCAGTATCATCACCCACATCATATGACACAAGATGCATAACTCTGGCACAAATTTTCATGAATTATTCCCCTTTTTACTTAGAATTTCAGGTTAAAGTTTTATGCACTTTATCTCTGTTATTACTGAATGGATTTGATTCAAACTTAAAATAGTTGTTCAACATCATCACCCACACCATATGATGCAAGGTGCATAACTCTGGCACCAATTTTTCATTAATTATTCCCCCATTTTACTTAGAATTTTAGGTTAAAGTTTTAATGCACTTTCACTCTGTCTCTGTTATTACCAAATGGATTTGATTCAAACTTAAAATAGTTGTTCAACATCATCACCCACACCATATGACACAAGGTGTAACTCTGGCACCAGTATTTAATGAATTATGCCCCTTTTTGCTTAGGATATACTTATATAGTGTTTTGATACATTTTATCTTTCCCTCTCTTATAACTTTTAAGTTGATATTTTTGGCATAGACTCAGGCTATTGTGCAATATCTTCATCCACATCTGGAGTCATTAAACACTCCAGTGACAGCTCTATTTCCTCAGATGTGCCCAGTTTCACTATCCGGCATCGAAATAGTCGAGCGCGCTGTCTCCTGTGACAGCTCTTGTTTCCTGTCCGGTCCATAACTCTGCCATCGATGAAGGGATTTTGATATTACTTGGCACAAATGTTCCCCATGATGAGGCAACATGTCGTGCGTAAAACCAGGACCCCTAGCTCAAAGGTCAAGGTCACAATTGGAAGCCAAAGGTCAATAGGTTTTTTTTTCTGTCTGGTCCAGAACTCTGTCATCCATCAAGGGATTACAATATTACTTGGCATAAATGTTCCCTATGATGAGACGACATGTCTTGCGCAATACCAAGAACCCTAGCTTGAAGGTCAAGGTCACACTTTGAGATCAAAGGTCAATAGGATTTTTTTCCTGTCCGGTCTATAACTTTGTCATGCAAAAAGGATTTAAATATCAGTTGGCACAAACATTTCCCTGGATGAGACAACATGTTGTGCGCAAAGCCCCGGCTCTAGGTCTAAGGTCAAGGTCATACTTAGAGGTCAAAGGTCAAATTCCAGAATTACTTTTTCTGGAGCATTTCTTCTTTATGCATAGAGGGATTTTAATGTAACTTGGCACATATGTTTACCACCATAAGACCAATTGTCACGCGCCAGAACCAGGTCCCTAGGTCTAAGGTCAAGGTCATACTTAGAGGTTAAAGGTCAGATTCAGGAATGACTGTCTGGAGCATTTCTTCTTCATGCGTGGAGGGATTTTGATGTAACTTGGCACAAATGTTCACAAGCATGAGACAGAGTGTCATACGCAAGAACCAGGTCCCTAGGTCTAAGGTCAAGGTCACACTTAGAAGCCAAAGGTCAGATACAAGAATTACTTTGTCCAGAGCATTTCTTCTTCATGCATGGAGGGATTTTGATGTCACTTGGCACAATTGTACACCATCATGAGATGGAGTGTCATGCAATGGTACCTTCTTTAGAATTACTTCCCTTTGTTTTTACTATAAATAGCTTATAACGTAACTTTTTCATTACTAGTCGTAGGGAAAAATCGAGACCACTTTTCTGTAGTACAACATGCATGTTACATCCAATTCTGAGATGTTTTTTGAGGCTATCTCTACCTGGTAAGGATTTTTTTATGGACTTGCAATTTATTTTTTTTTATTTATTTTTTTTTCTATTTTTTGTTTCTCTTTAAAGATTAACTTCCCTTAGTTGTTACTATAAATAACTTACATTATAACTTTTTTCTAATTGACTGTAGGGAAAAACCAAGACCACTTTTCTGTGATACAACATTGATGTTACTTTCAAATTTTGGGTGTATCTTAAGGTATCTCTACCTGGTAACAATTTTTTTTATGGACTTAGAAAAATAAAAGAATTACAATAATTTCTAAAAAAAAACAACATTGTAAACAAGCACAAAATTAAAATTCCATTTGCAAACACAGGTGCTAGTGTAAAGAAATTTGCTGTGATGGGCGTATATTGTGACATTCTGGCACTCTTATTTAGAATTATGTCCCTTTGTTTTTACTATAAATTGATTATGTTGTAACTTTTTTATTACTTGCCCTAGGGAAAAATCGAGACCACTTTTCTGTGGTACAACATGCATGGTACATCCAAATTTTAGTTGTATTTTGATCTATCTCTACCTGGTAAAGAGTTTCTTGTGGACTTATATTTTATAGATTTTTTTTTTTTCATGGTTAATTTCACTTTGTTGTTCTATAATTAACTTTTATGCTAACTTTTTGTATAATCGGCCAAAAAAAATTCCAAATGAAAACAACTGTACGTTTTTATATATGCAAATTTTAATCCAAGTGCTTTGTTATATTAAATTGTATATATAGTACATATTGTTTATACATCATTGACAGATATCAGTTTATTATGTTATACTGCAGTAGAGAAAATTAGGTGCCTTCCAGAAGGGGACTTTGTATTGCATGGCAATACTTCATTCATTTGTTTTGATTGGGAACAATCTGTTAGACAATGAATCCTGTAATATTCTCTAAAATTCATTGCCTTTCCTTTGAACATAGTGCATGGTTTGAACCTGTATTCAGCTGGTCACATTCATTGATGTTGAACTTAATTTTTCAGACCAGCCTGGCAAGCATGGCGCCTTGTGGGCGTTCACCCCACCAGTACAGCTCTGCTACCATCATGGGTTCTTAAAACAGTCTTGGAAAGATAGCTGCATTAGAACATGATCTTGGCAAGCTCCTATTTGAAATGTACCTCAAAGGGAGAAAGGTAGGTAAATAATTTTAAGAAAGAAATGTTCAGTTAAAGTTTTGCTTTTTGGACTTTAACTTGATGTTCAGAGTGCTTTTTTAATATCAACGTGCAACATGTTTCCAGATTTTCCTGAGATTGATTTGGCAACAAGTAAATTTTTTTCTGTTGAAGAAGAGGATCATAGTGTGTTAGGCTTGTACCAGTTCCTGTAAAACCCATGGTTATTTGCTAGGTTTGAGGTGGGCAGTATGCCGTAAAAGTCATTGTCTGCATTTAGAATAAAGTTGTGTCTTGTTTCCTCAAAATATACTCATTGATAATATTTGGTCAGAAGGTTTTGATTGGGAGCATATTATTAGGTCTGAACTGGTTTCCTCTTAATATTTTGTGTTGATTGGGAAATTCAGTGTTAGTGTTGACAATGAACAAGTATCCTTTGAAGTTGTGGTTAAAACAGCTTTAAGACATGACACAGTGTCTTCTTAAATCCATTGTCTTAAATTAAAGTCCTTTTTCTTTGCTAGTAACATAGTGTTATGTCTTAATGAGTATATACCGTCACCATCAAAAGCCATTATTTTGATTTGGAACAATCTGTTAGACTATGAATCCTGTAATATTCTCTTAAAATTCATTGCCTTTCCTGTGAATAGCGTTTGGCTTGAACCTGTTTTCTGCTGGGTCTCATCCATTGATGTTCAACTTCATTTTTTCTGCAATGATTACTAAATAATACTCCCTGTCATTGTGTTTGTCAAGTTCTCTTGCAGGAAGACCAACCTGTCTTCAGAATGGCTGTTGGTTATGTTATATGTATCCACCCAAATTTATTTGGCTTATATCTTTGACATGCAGGAACAATCTTTTTATATTTAGCAGAATTATTTGCCTAAATGAGATGGGAGTATAGTGCACAAACCTCAGGCTCCTATCTCGAAGGTTATGGTCACACCTTTGGGGATCAAAGGGCTGTTCAAGCTGTAACATTGACATACATGGAGCAATCTGCATATTATTTGGCATAAATTCTCTTTGAAGGTCAAGGTCATTAAAGAGGTCAAATGCCATGTAAGGTCTTGTCTGGGCCATTACTTTAACAGATATAGAGCATATTTTTATTTGGAATAAATGTTTGTCACAGTGAAACTGTTAGGAGTAAGATGCAGGTTTCTATCTTAAAGGTCCAAGTTTCATTGACAAAGAGGTCAAAGGTCATGTTATGCACAGGCTGTAACTTTAATATTACTTAATATTGTTGCTCTTGAGTGCCACTTGGGCTTGAAAATTCTAGTGTCCTCACTGTATTTAAACACTTCTTATATCCTTAAACATCTGTTGGTTTACTCACTTTTTTTACATGTGGATTTCTAGTAATCTAATAATTATATGAATGCAATTAGAATTTGAAAAAGAAAGTTTATTTAAGAGAAAAAGTTAAAAGTTGTAAATATTCAGTACAGAGTTATGGTTCTTGCATTGCCATCAGTGAATATATTCAGTGTAATTGAGTTCAGTTTAAAACATTGCAGTTATAGAATTACAAAAATGTAAAATAAGTACAAAAAGGGGAGATGAAACCGTACATATCCTAAAATTGAGTTATGGTTCAAGGTCTCAACACTTCATCTCATTGCCTGGACTATAATTCCATTTGGCACATACAACAGGGGAGATAAGAGAATAGTGTGGATTTGCTGATTTAATATCACAGATTTTGCTGATTTAATATCTCAGTTTGTAAGTAATACTGTATATTAAAGCTATATACTTTCAAATACATGCAACAGCAATCTTTGCTATTCATGACAATATATTTGGATGTAGTTACCATGAAAAGGGCCATAACTCATTTATTTTGCATAGCACATGTATAACCTGATTGTATGCATAAGTTTGCTGATAAGTTCAAAAGCTGTTTTGGTTTGTTAAAAAGCAACATCTTGATTTGCCGGACAAATGAACCAGTATCCTGTCAATAAATTATTTGGGAAAGATATGTCAGTGCTCAAAACCAATTTCCTTTCAATAGTTGTTGTCTTGATTGCAATATATTTGAACCAGTATTCACTTATATTGATTTTATTAATGATAAATAATATTAATTTGGGAAAAAATGTCAATGTTGTGAAACTATCTTCTCAAGACATGGTTGTCTTGATTTTTATACATCTGAACCAGTATCCTCTAAAGGTTAATTGGGCAAACCACGTCAGGTCTGAACCAACTTAATATCCTCCCAATAGTCAGCTTGGTTTACAATAGATGTGAACCAGTACCCCCTAAAAGTTAATTGGGCAATGTCCTCCCTATAGTAAACTAAGGATACAATAGATGTGAACCAGTGCCCTCTAAATGTTAATTGGGAAAACCGTGTCAAGTGTGAACCATTATCCTCTCAATAGTCAACTTGGTTTTCAATACTGAACCAGTATCCTCGAAGAAAAGTTAATTGGGAAAATATGTCGGGTTCTGAGTCAACCAATGTAATCCTGATAGTCATTTTCTTGTATGGTCAAGCTCTGAACAAATTAGTTTCCTTTAAAAAGCATTGTCTTATCTGGGAACAGATCAGATTGTTTTGGTCTGAACCAATTTGTCATCCTCTAAAAGCCATTGTCATAACTTAGAGCAGATTGTTCATCCTCTAAAAGCCATTGTCATAACTTAGAACAGATTGTTCATCCTCTAAAAGCCATTGTCATAACTTAGAACAGATTGTTATGCTCTCAAACAGTACCGTCTTAAAATCAATTCTTTTGGCTTTAATCTTTCTGTATTACATCTAAATAATGAGATTTTGCAAATTGGTTACACTTATAACATATATTTGGCAGACAAAACCAAATTAAATTGCTCTTGTTCTGTTTAGCTTATTATTTTGTAGAAAATTCGAATTTAATTAATTTTGGTAAAACAAGAGGCGGGCTTTTTGCATAACATACATCTGCTGTTACATTATTTTTTTTATATTTCCTCAATCTTCTAAGTTCATTATACTACAATTTTGATATGGGACTTTATGTTCATCCTCCTTTGCATCCTTCCCTTGCACTGCTCTCCTGCACTGTTCAGCATCCCCCAGCACACACCCTACACTATGCTTGCCTCCTTCTCATAAAGTTCCAAGTCATATTTAGTATAATGTGCTTATACAATCACTGTTAGTATATGTTTAGTCTTTCCAAAACATTTTGTGTAATTCAAATGAAATGTGCAGCATGATGTTATGTTGTGTACACTAGTCAAGTCAGTACATCAAATGTCAAGGTCACAAACAAGGGCACTAGTATTACACATTTATTTAAAAGAGGTGTACTTATTTTGTGTCTCTGCAACAATATTTAAACAGTTCAATGGATTCCAATGAAACAAATATTAAACATAATGAGAAGGTATGTTGAGAGTCAGGTCTGTTCCTCAAAGATTAGGTCACAGACAACGCTCTATTTTCGGCCAGATTCATCAAATAATATTTTGTGTCTCATAAATAACTTTTAAGATATATAAGATTTTCATGAATCATTATCACTTGGTGCAATCCTTGAAATCCTTGTTACTAAATTTAGGGTACTGAGTAAGGTAGTAAGGGATGGCTGACAAGCAGAGTCAGTCTGGATTATAGGTCAAATTGATAATTTGTCACCAAATTTGGTGTGAAGCCAAATTATGTTTACTCCTAGCTTGGTATTGTATTGAGGCAGCTGGGGTCACTGTAGAAAAAGAACAGTTTTCTGCCAGTCATAGCCATTGCCATTGGTTAAAGCAATGGGTTAAGTTAACATCATCAAATGGGGTTTCAGGTCAGTCATTTTAGTTCAGTTGATATATTCTCATCAAACATGTGGTGTGTACCAAGTTTGAGATTATATTTGAGGCTGCTTGGTTCAGGTCCACCAGTTAACTTGTGTTTGTAATGACATATATTTATAATGCATGATTTATAGCAAGGTTATATCACAAGGGAGCACAAGGAACAATACATTCCATGGATGTACTATATCATTTGCTACATAAATGAATAAAGAGGACCTTAACAGGTTTTAGGTTGAATTGAGAATAAAAATTTCATTGGAGGAACTCTCTAGGTAACATGATTATCCGCTTTGTATATGGAGACCTGGCTTGGGTTTTATGTAGGGCAGTTGGGAACAAGATCAAAATTAGTGTTTCCTTTCTTAAGAAAAAAGAACTGTCATTCAGTTACGAATTATGAATGAGATATACAATGAAATTTGATAGAAAGCTTTTGAGGAGCTTTTGAGAGCTTTTGAGAGATTGCACTTGTGGGTCACCAGGGTCACAGTCATTGTTACTAAAAACAGCTTTTGGTCAGTAAGTTTATTTTGGAATGAACTATTCTGACCAGTTTTGAATGACATATTATATGGGCTCAAGGTCAGGGTCACTTTTTTAAAAACAGCATATTGTCACCAAACTTGGTATGTAGTGAGCTTAGACAGTTTCATTGCTTAGAATGTATTAAAGGTCAGTGGTACTAAAAATAGAAAAAATAGTTTCTGGTCAATAATTTCCCAAGACAATATGGCAAAGAGACTACTGGTAAAAGGTTTATGAATAGATCGAAGAATCTTTCATTGCATTTTAAGGACAGATCCATTTATTTTTGACTACATACTGATTACACAAATATTATGGAAAAGGGACAGGAAAGGGATCTAGTGATATTAAGGACAACATCATTCATTTCTAAGGCATATGTAATCTATAGCTGGTACAGGGAAATTATAAAGAAACATGTGTATTTTAAACTAAGACTATTCTTTTGTTGTCAATATTGGATTGTTAGCTAGAAATTCTTTACACATTTGACCAAAGTGCCTCTAAAATTTCCAAAGGCAAGGGTATAGGTCATCTTTCAAAGAATACTGTAAAAAGTCATTGATAAGGGAAATAGATGGACTGGCTGCTGGTTCATGTATCTGCATTTAAAAAACACTGTTATTCATTTCTAGGGCATGTCATTGTAGGAGGGTTTTGTACTATAAAAGCTAGGTCCTCTTTTCAGCTTATTTTATAGTCATTGGAGGGGCATAAACATGCAAAAAAGGTTACTTTTCTCTCAAGTTGACACAAAATTCCTATAGTGTTGGTCATATTTCAAAAGTACTTGTAATACCTATAATTGCTTTTTCTTGGTTAATATTAGAATACAGCATATTTGTAAGACGGTTGTTAGCAATATGATAGGGCTTGGTTAAGTAATATTGAACGACTGTATTTCAGTATTTCGGTATGGTCTGTTTCCCCATTAGCCTACCAGTAACCCTGTTTGCCACATTCAAATGTATCCTTCATTTATTCAATACAGTTCATACAGTTTTTGTCCAAATTAGAATAGAACAAAAAAATCTGTTCTACCAATCCTAGTCTTATTTCTTATTTATTTAGGAAGAAATAGTATATATTTAAGGATGTGCACAGGGTATTTTTTTTTAATTTTATGCCTATTATAATTTAGAGAAAAGCATATTTTTTGTTAATTCTCAATTTTTAATTGGAACATACTTTATTGGGAATGTTATTTCCTTGACAGACATTGCATTCTTTTAATGTGTAGGTCATGAAATCTTATCTTTGGAACTACTTTTAATATGCATGGTCATTTAACAGGAGAAATAAAATCATTTGGTACAAAGGTACCTTTTTTATGAGTTTTGGTTTATGAAATCCCAAGCATATACATGTATTTATTAGACAGATTCCTGTCAGCAACAATTGAAGTATTTTGAGGAAGAAAAGTTTTGATAGAGCAAATCTGTCTTTGCAGTCAGGATGATGGGGAGAAAAGTATTAATTTATATTTTAATCTATGAAAAGATCTTTTACAAGCATATAATGCATTGAGCAAAATTTTAGCGGAATCCAGCACTGACATAAGCAAAACAAATGTTCAGGTCTTCAATTCCCGAAAATGACGGGTAGATGCATCTGTATATATAGATTTTACAAAGTCTGTGGAAAGTAGTCTTAAGCTGACATACATGTAAAAGACATATTGACAAAATTTTAGTATTATGGAAATTATAGAACTTGTTCTCTCTTTGCTTTGGGAATATTTATCAATTCATCAGTTAATGTGGCTTAATTTGTACTGTGGAATAGAGACCAACAGTTCACTGCTTTGTGTTGAAAATAAATTAAGACTTTTGATAAATTCTAGAATTGACTTTGTACATACTTTTTCATTATAATGAGACAGATTTATGTCATGTCTATTCAAGGTCAAGGTCATATGGTGGGATCAAAGGTCAGATAGGCAGCACGTTTTATGTATGCAGTTTTTTTTTAATACCTATTTGAAAGATTCTAAAGAAGCTGACACAAGGTTTACCAAAGTAAAATGGCATGCAGAGCACATCTTTCAGTCATGTTGGTTCTGTGTCAAGGTCGTATGGTGAGGTAAAAGGTCAAATAGGCAGGTTTGCATGCGCATTCTATATCTTGTTTGCTTCATGCAACTTTCAGACATGTCAAGTCAAGGTCATACATTGTGGAGTCAAGTTTACACAGTGAAAGGTCAAGGCAAAGGTCATATAGGTGGTACTTGAGGTCCGATTGTTACCTTTTATCTTCTGTAGGTTTTAGGAAATATTTTTCAAATAATTTTGGACAAACATTTGTCATAATAAGATTAAGGCCTAAATATTTCTTAATTAGCATAGAAATGAAAGTATATGTTGTGCAAAAAATCTCAGAAAAGATTTCACACTGATGGATTGAATTTAGCTGAAACATTTTATAGCTTGTCTCAGAATGATATAAAGATATAAGAATAATCATTTTAATGCAGATTAGAAAAAATATATACAACATACATGAGAGGTCATAGAACATAGATGAGAGGTCTTTACAGTATCATATGAGCAGTTTGATATTGCACACAGTTTAAGTCTTTCAGTTATGTGCTATCAATTTGAAAGAAATATATATAAGAAGATCCTTTGGAAAGAAACTTGTTTTCAGTTAGTTAGTTCATTTTTGAGAGGTAAAATGTGTCACACCTCTCATGCCCCTTTAAGCACAAGCTTAAGATGGTTACTGTACGTATTATTTAATTTAAGTTTACCATTTATCTTGACTGTCTTCACAATCAGTATGAAATAACTGTCGAGGACATGAAACTTTTGAATGAACTATTTGAAAAGCTCCAAACATACATAAAGACTGAAAGATAAGATCAGTTCTCTTTATTCTACTCTGTTGCTTTTCTATCAATACAGCTTGTACGCTTGTACTTGTATCTTCAGTTGCTAACTTTCCCTTCCAGCTTCCTTTCCTATCTTATTTCGCTATCAAACCCACCAGGCTTTAGCTTACTACCCCATGGTGTCCCTCCATGATGCTAACTATCACATCCTCCTAGCTCTAGCTAGCTATCCCATGGTGTCCCTCCATGATGCTACTAGGGTACTGTGAAATCATTTAATTTCATTGGCATGAAATTTCGTAGTTTCGGTCAAAACGTCAATTTCATGGGGATATTAATTCGTGGATTACAACTTTGAAGATAAAGTGAATGGGAATTTTACTTGTTCGTTGGGATTAAATTTCGTGGATTGACTTAACCACGAAATCCACGAAAATTAGTCCCCCACGAATATTAATGATTTCACAGTATACATTTTTTCCTGCTAATTATCACATCCACCTAGCCCTAGGTAAGCTATCCCATGGTGTTCCCCCATGATATTACTAGAGTGTATATTTCTTCCTACTTACTATCACATCCATCTAGCCCTAGGTAAGCTATCCCATGGTGTTCCCACATGATGCTACTAGGGTGTATGTTTCTTCCTGCTAACTATCACATCCATCTAGCTCTAGCTAGCTATCCCATGGTGTCACTCCATGATGCTACTAGGGTATGTATTTCTTCCTGCTAACTACCACATCCATCTAGCCCTAGGTAGCTATCCCATGGTGTTCCCCCATGATGTTACTAGGGTATGTATTTCTTCCTGCTTACTATCACATCCTCCTAGCTCTAGCTAGCTATCCCATGGTGTCCCTCCATGATGCTACTAGGGTATGTATTTCTTCCTGCTAACTACCACATCCATCTAGCCCTAGGTAAGCTATCCCATGGTGTTCCCCCATGATGCTACTAGGGTATGTATTTTTTCCTGCTGACTATCACATCAATCTAGCTCTAGCTAGCTATCCCATGGTGTCCCTCCATGATGCTACTAGGGTATGTATTTCTTCCTGCTAACTACCACATCCATCTAGCCCTAGGTAAGCTATCCCATGGTGTTCCCCCATGATGCTACTAGGGTGTATGTTTCTTCCTGCTAACTATCACATCCATCTAGCTCTAGCTAGCTATCCCATGGTGTCCCTCCATGATGCTACTAGGGTATGTATTTCTTCCTGCTAACTACCACATCCATCTAGCCCTAGGTAAGCTATCCCATGGTGCTGCTTCTATGATGCAACTAGGGTGTGTATTTCTTCCTGCTATCCCATACTGCCATTAGGGCCAATATTATACCCAACTAGCTCTCACATGTGCTGCCAGTTTGTATATTTCATCTATCAAGCTAGCCTGGACCACTACATAGACAGATGTTGCATACAGCGAGCCAGCCCATGTTTCTTCCAGGGAACATTCAGAATTTTTTGCTTCTTATATTTTCAGCCCTATATTCCAATAAACTCATCTATCCTATAGGTCTTATTGGCAGTATATTCCATTCAGGAAACATATTTTCCTTTATGCCATGGATATATTACATCTAACTAGCTCTCCTGTGTGTTACCAGGGTGTATATTTCGTCCATCAAGCAGGCCAAAGCTGCAACTTAGTATTGTTGTATACAGCCAGCTAACTTTCTTTTCTTCTTACAGACTATACAACTTCCAGTGATCTGTTTTCTTCTTGCCCTTAGTCTTTCAGTCTTTCAATATTTTAGCAACTTCTCATTTCAAAAATATTTAAACTAGAAGACCAGAGTATCGTATGAAAATATGGGTCCTATTAAGTTAAATATCAATGTACCAATAACAGTATAGCCTATCACGGAAGAGTTAAACTTGTATGAGCTTTCCCTGATTAATTAGTTAAATCTGCATTATAACAGTTGTTTTCAACATACTGTACGAGAGCGTTCTTTTCAGATATTCAAATTCTAGTCCGAAAACCAAGGGATATTCTTTACATGGAACTAAATAAAATATATGCATCTTTGTAACAATCTAGACCAAGTTTTGAATCAGTATCTCCACAGTCACTGCCCTTCACTGTCCAATTTCAAATATTAACAGTGTCTACACAGTTTTTAGTTTTCTTTGATATCTACTTACACAAAATGTGTATTTCTATACACTAGGTCAAGTTTAACAACTGTGTATCACAAGAGTCATTTCCCTTGAATTAGCCAACATTCAAACTGTGTCTGCTTAATGACCAGAGTAATAATTTTGTTCTTTGATCTTAGAAATATTTCTTTAGAATATTTTGCAATAATATCCAAGTCAAGTTCAATAAACACCAACTTAAGATTAGTATTTCCAGAGTATCAGCCTTTGAATTAGTCAAAGTTTCAAATTGATACTGGTTGTCTCTATTTAATAAGTACAGTTTTTTGTTCTTTGATCTCAGTCATACAGAAAACTCATCTCAGTCATACAGAAAACTCTTAACTTGCTAGTCAAGACTCTGGTTAGTCAAAATTGCTCAGTTTTTAATTTGATAGAATATTAAAAATATAGAAATTAATTTGATCGGTATAAATTGTGACTTTGATTGGCATTGTTTAACATAAGGAAGTGAAGTGTTGGTTGCTTTTTCTTAGTATTTGTACTACACTCAGTGGCAGGTGTTTAAAATCTGAGTATGAAAGTCGGTCATTTTGAAGATGAATGTATTTTGGTTAATGGTACATTTAGTTCAAACAACGTTTTATAGTTTTATAGACTAGGTTACCACTGGATACAGGGTGAAACAAAAATTGAATAGGATTGCAAAGATAGTGAATTGCTATATCAAGACTTTTGTGGGTAATAGTTCCAACCAGGTCTTTCGATCAAATTGGTATCACTTGCAATGTAACTGAAATATGATACTTATTAAAATATTGGCATTGTCTATTAAAAGGGTTAAATTTATTAGAATGAATTGTATTTTTTGGCTAGGGAAGAATCATTTGCAATGTCTGTTTAGGGAATAATTTTGTAAAATTCTGCGACAAGGTCTGAAAATTGATATAATGGCAAGGTAAATGAGTGGAATGGCTGCAAGACTTGATCCTAATTTTCTTGAAGGTTTATTCCTAAGGGCAACATTTTGTGAAATAGAACAAAATTATAAGATAGTTGTAATTAGGTCTAGTTGTAATTAGGTCATATATTGTATTGTGTTCAAGTTCAAATGTGGTCAAAATTGTTCCAAACAATTACAAAGGTTACAGCCTTTGAATGAGCATAAATTGTCATATTTCATATTGTTACCACAATTCTGAAACAAAACTATACATATCCTAGAATGTATATGACCATAAGAGTTTAGAAAGGTAATTTTGTAAAATCAGAGTTATAGTAAGTTTCCATACTTCATGTTCTTAAGACATTAGCAGTTACATTTCATGGAGGATTTTTATGTCATGTAAGAATACACAGAAGTTTTACGTTAATAATGTTTATAGATATATATAATAATTGACAATTATGTCATAATAAAACAAGAGTTATGGCCCTTGATCAATCTTACAGAACATAATGTAGAATACAAATTGCTTCAAGACAATAATGGGCAAGATTGCTCCAATAAGACACGAGTTATGGCTCTTGAATATGTCATAATAGTATAATTTCACACTGTTCACTCTATAAAGGCACAATTTTTTCTGTCCTATTTATATGAAACGAATCAGATTATTTTCTTTTCTGAAACAAATGTAGAGTATTAACTTTGTCATCAGAATCATTAACTAGGTCACTAGGTCAAATCATAACAAAATCCTTTTTAGCACCACAGAGGAGACATCTCCTACTTTGAGTCAGTATATAAATATGGTTATATGGATAAAATCTAAGTTATTGGGTTATACATGTTATCCATAATAGTAGAGATAATTACAACCCTTGTCTGAGAATTCTTCTTTAATAAATAAAGGTCAGTATAGGAACTTGATCATTTTGGATTAAAAAGTTGGTAACTTGGTCAATTTATAGAGAAGCTTAACTCTGTAGAGGCCAAATTTTCTAATTTACTGAAATAAAGCTGTTCAGAATGTTTGCCTATGGAATTAAACTAAGTTTTAAGTTTAACAGGGTCATCCAATGTTAAAAGTCACCAGGTATGGTTCAGTTAGAAAGTGAATCAATTGTGGTCAAAAACTAGATCACAGAAAAATTCTGGGTTACCCTCTTGTTATATACCTGTAAGAGATGTGAAAGGTGGTTGAGCAAGCTAGCACTATTGTGACCCTCTTGATTTTTATAAAAGTTAATAAATAATGTAAATTTTTATGTAATTTTGGTGTAAGTTAAAGTTTAAATCATTTTATACTTGATATTTCATTAAATTATGGTTAGGGTAAGGACCTTTTTATGAGGGTAGGAGTGAGCATTATTTTGTTTTGTTTTTTTCTGCCAATCTTCCAGACTGCTGAGGAGGAGATTATGCTTCAAAAGATTGGCAGAGTTGCTTTTTGTTACAGCTGTCAAGGCCTGACAGATCCCTTAACTATTGATCGAGACATGCTAGCGTGACCATCGAGGACAATCCGGTGCCTATATGTCCGCAAGATGAAGCGTGTGGGAAAAACTGGTCTACAATTCTGTGCCGGCAGTGTGTAGATGAAGGTTGTTCCTCTGTGTTTTGAGAGGTGGGAATCAGGGATTGTGAGGATTTTATTTCTTTCAGGTCCATAGCCTGCCAGTGACAACTGACTGTATGTCCCGTCCATACATACAGTCGGCAGGATTTTCTTTCATCGTCGGGACCTGCCTAGGAAGACCTCTATGTATTTCCCTTTTCCAGGTTCACGGTCTGCCTAAGACAGCTGAATATAGAGAGGCAGCAGAATATTTCTTTCAGGTTCAAGGCCTGCTAGGACAACCTTTATGAGGTGGGCAGGGTTTCTTCTTTTCCAGGTCCAAGGTCTGCCTAAGACAGTTGAACATAGAGAGGCGGCAGAATATTTCTTTCAGGTTTCAAGGCCTTGCAGATCCCTCAACTGTTGAGCAAGACAGCTATCGCGACTATCGAGGGCTCCGGTGCCTATATGTCCGCAAGATCGAAGCGTGTGGAGTGACTATTCTGCAATTCTATGCCGGTGGGTTGCTAGATGTTAGTTGTTCCTTTGTTGAGTGAGACGGAAATCGGGGATTGCAAGGATTTCTCTTTTTATTTCAGGTCCCTACCCTGCCTATGTCTTCTAATGCATGTTTATCTTGGATGGAACATACATTGGGCAGGTTTTGTTTTTCTTTCAGGTCCAGGGCCTGCCAGGACCAGGCAGGATTTTCTCTCTTTCAGATTTCTATGAATGTTTGCCATCTGTTATGAGGACAGGCAATTTCTTTTACATGTAGCTCACTTCTGCAGTTCTGAATTCTTGCCTTATTAAAGCAGACTTTTAACAAAAAAATAATTTGGCAGTTTTTTTTCCTGTTTTGGCTATTTTTAATTACAGACTTTAGACTCAGAGACATTTAATATTTCCATGGAAACGTGATATGTTGTCAGCTGTTGTGTAGAGAGCCGGAGACTTTGTTCCAGTGAAATGTGAAGTGGTGCCAGGTGTTGTGTATGTCTCATGCCGTCAATCTGCTAGACTACTACAGCATGGCTCTTCAGTATCTTGGGTTAGTAACTATATCCTCTTTAAGGTTATTGTTATATGCCCGAAGGGACGTATTATGTTATACCCCCAGTGTTCGTCCGTCTGTCCGTCCGTTAGCAATTTTGTGTCCGCTCTGTAACTCTTGAACTGCTTGAAGGATTTCAAAGAAACTTGGCACAAATATTTACCACACTGAGACGACATGCAGAGAGCTTGTTTCAGATGACTAGCTTCATTTAGGATTGAAAAGTCGTATATGACTTTGCTCTGTCAGCTCTGTAACTCTTAAACTGCTTGAAGGATTTCAAAGAGACTTGGCACAAATGTTCACCACACTGAGGCAGCATGCAGAGTGCATGTTTTGGATGACTAGCTTCAAGGTCAAGGTCAAACTTAGGGGTCAAAGGTCATATATGACTTTCTTTTGTGTATATTGCTCTGCATTGAAGTGCTCTTGTTTTTATTTGGCAGATTCTTTTTTGTTCTCTTACAATAACTTTTTTTTGAAAAACTTCCCTTTTTATGCCCTCGAAGAGGGGCATATTAGTTTTCAACTGTCCTTCAAACTTCACATGCTGATAGTACTTATTGAGTGCACGACCCCTACTGACTTTGGGGTCACCAGGTTGGAGGTCAAGGTCACAGGGGCCAATGTTACCTTTTTGCATGAAGGCACTTTACTCGCAAACCACTGCACCCAGGACCTTCAAACTTCACATGCTGATAGTACTTACCCCTACTGACTGGGGTCACCAGGTCAAAGGTCAATGTCACAGGGGCTAGTGTTACCTTTTTGCATGAAAGCACTTTACTTGCGAGCCACTGCACCCAGGACCTTCAGACTTCACATGCTGATAGTACGTATTCAGTACATGACCCCTACAGACTTTGGGGTCACCAGGTCAAAGGTCAAGGCGCTGCGGGGGCATTTGTCACAATTAGTGACAGCTCTTGTTTGTTACTATAAATAGCTTATTTTGAAACTTATTTATTATCGGCCATAGGGAAAAACCGAGACAACTTTTCTGTGGTACAACATGTATGGTACATCCAATTTTTAGATGTTCTTCACATAACTTTACCGGTTTATTGTTTGAAAGTGCATGATTAGCGGTTTTCCAAAACTGAAACCAGTTTCACCTAGTAATCGAATCGGATCCGATGAACCAAGTAGATTTGTCCCAGTCCTACTCAATACATGGCATAATCATAAGGTATAAATCATTGAATTCCAAATAAACTAAGGTAATACATATACTGATTTTTTTAATGAACAAGTATTTTCAAAAAGGAGAGTTATACGGCCAGACTAAAAGAACTGAATGGGCTGCCAACATTTTTTTTCGTCGGTATTGCAATGATGTTTTCTTTTTCTTGAAAATTCTTAAAATCTTGTTCTACCAATACAAGAAAAAACTAAACTTTAGGCATGTGTTTCATTTTAAATTTTTATTAGATATTGGTGAATGATTGAAAATGTTGAAGAATTCAAACTGAATCTCCAAACTGGGCACAGGACCTGTGTGAATCATGCTGAAATACCAGTGACTGTTGGTATGCCTATATATCCAAACGCTGAAAATAAAACGGACTGTGTTAATTTAGAATAAATAGTTGTGTTGGATATAAGTTAGAAGTCGTAAATTATGAATTTATATAAATAAATTCAAAATAAAGAAATTAATTTTACAATGACAATGAAATATATCAGTCTGAAAGTTAATTTGTTAAAAACATACATATTGTGTTAAATATGCAAGAGTTTAAAAGTATTTTCTGGGAGTGGGTATACATTTGAAAATGTTCTTTTTAACAACATTACACTTTGAAATATAGTTGAAATAGTGTAGAATTTGAGAAACATACAAAATTACAGAATATAATTTTAGAAATATGTGAAGAAAACTGCAATTCTTAACTCAACAAACCATCTACTTAAAATGTCCAATACATGCAGCCTCTTTTTAGCTCACCCAAGCACAAAGTGCTCAAGGTGAGGTATTGTGACCGGTCATTGTCCAACGTCCGGCGTCCATCAACATTTGCCTTGTGAACACTCTAGAGGCCACAGTTGTATCTCAATCTTTATGAAACTTGGTCAGAATGTTTGTCTTGATAATTTCTAGGTTAAGTTTGAATCTGGGTTATGTGGGATATACAAATTTGTGTCACATGTATCAACCAGATTGGAGTTATGGTCCTTGACTTTGTGAAAAATACACATAAAATGCTTGTGTAATGCATATATCTTTAAGACAAATTCACCCATAGTCATAAAATCATGTAGGAATATTATTCAGCATGTAAATCTGTGCACCTGAGTTTTTATTAGCTCACCTGTCGCAAAGTGACAAGGTGAGCTTTTGTGATCGCGCAGCGTCCGTCGTCCGTGCGTCCGTCCGTGCGTGCGTAAACTTTTGCTTGTGACATCTCTAGAGGTCACATTTTTCATGGGATCTTTATGAAAATGGGTCAGAATGTTCATCTTTGTAAATTCTAGGTCAAGTTTGAAACTGGGTCATGTGCCTTCAAAAACTAGGTCAGTAGGTCTAAAAATAGAAAAACCTTGTGACCTCTCTAGAGGCCATAATTTTCAATGGATCTTCATGAAAATTGGTCAGAATGTTTACCTTGATGATATCTAGGTCAAGTTTGAAACTGGGTCACATGCCTTCAAAAACTAGGTCAGTGGGTCTAAAAATAGAAAAACCTTGTGACCTCTCTAGAGGCCATATATTTCACAAGATCTTCATGAAAATTGGTCAGAACGTTCATCTTGATGATATCTAGATCAAGTTTGAAACTGGGTCACGTGCCGTCAAAAACTAGGTCAGTAGGTCAAATAATAGAAAAACCTTGTGACCTCTCTAAAGGCCATATTTTACATGGGATCTGTATGAAAGTTGGTCTGAATGTTCATTTTGATGATATCTAGGTCGAGTTCGAAAGTGGGTCACTTGCCATCAAAAACTAGGTCAATAGGTCTAAAAATAGAAAAACCTTGTGACCTCTCTAGAGGCCATATATTTCACAAAATCTTCATGAAAATTGGTCAGAACGTTCACCTTGATGATATCTAGATCAAGTTCGAAACTGGGTCATGTGCCATCAAAAACTAGGTCAGTAGGTTAAATAATAGAAAAAAATTGTGACCTCCCTAAAGGCCATATTTTTCATGGGATCTGTATGAAAATTGGTCTGAATGTTCATGTTCATGATATCTAGGTCAAGTTTGAAACTGGGTCTCGTGCGGTCAAAAACTAGGTCAGTAGGTATAAAAATAGAAAAACCTTGTGACCTCTCTACAGGCCATATATTTCATGAAATCTTCATGAAAATTGGTCAGAATGTTCACCTTGATTACATCTAAGTCAAGTTTGAAAGTGGGTCACATGCCATCGAAAACTAGGTCAGTAGGTCAAATAATAGAAAAACCTTGTGACCTCTCTAGAGGCCATATTTTTCAATGGATCTTCATGAAAGTTGGTCTGAATGTTCATCTTGATGATATCTAGGTCAAGTTCGAAACAGGGTCATGTGCGGTCAAAAACGCGGTCAGTAGGTCTAAAAATAGAAAAACCTTGTGACCTCTCCAGAGGCCATACTTGTGAATGGATCACCATAAAAATTGATCAGAATGTTCATCTTGATGATATCTAGGTCAAGTTTGAAAGTGGGTCACGTGCCATCTAAAAGTAGGTCAGTAGGTCAAATAATGAAAAAACGTTGTGACCTCTCTAGAGGCCATATTTTTCATGGGATCTGTATGAAAGTTTGTCTGAATGTTTATCTTGATGATATCTAGGTCAAGTTTGAAACTGGGTCAACTGCGATCAAAAACTAGGTCAGTAGGTCTTGAAATAAAAACCTTGTGACCTCTCTAGAGGCCATACCCTTGAATGGATCTTCATGAAAATTGGTCAGAATGTTCATCTTGATGATATGTAGATCAAGTTTGAAACTGGGTCACATGCCTTAAAAAACTAGGTCAATAGGTCAAATAATAGAAAAACGTTGTGACCTCTCTAGAGACCAAATTTTTCAATGAATCTTCATGAAAATTGGTCAGAATTTTTATCTTGATAATATCTAGGTCAGGTTCAAAACTGGGTCACATGAGCTCAAAAACTAGGTCACTATGTCAAATAATAGAAAAAAACGATGTCATACTCAAAACTGGATCATGTGGGAAGAGGTGAGCGATTCAGGACCATCATGGTCCTCTTGTTTTTATTTTGTCACTTTGCAAGCCCAGAGTTATGCTTGACTTAAAATAAAAGCTTGTGCTGCATGTATGTCAAAATGCACTTGATCTAGAGTCATTTAACATTAGGGGATTGTTTTATAGCTTTGGGGTTTTACTCAGCTAGGCCAGAGTTATGGTCCTTCACTAAGTGAAAAATACACATAAATTTTTTATACGCCCGTTTGAAAAACGGGACGTATTATGGGAACGCCCCTGGCGGGCGGGCGGGCGGGTGGGTGGGCGGCGTCCACAGACCTTGTCCGGAGCATATCTTCTACATGCATGAAGGGATTTTGATGAAACTTGGCACAGTTGTTCACCATCATGAGACGGAGTGTCATGCGCAAGAACCAGGTCCCTAGGTCTAAGGTCAAGGTCACACTTAGAGGTCAAAGGTCAAATTCAAGAATGACTTTGTCCGGAGCATATCTTCTTCATGCATAGAGGGATTTTGATGAAAGTTGGCACAATTGTTCATCATCATGAGAAGGAGTGTCATGCGCAAGAACCAGGTCCCTAGGTCTAAGGTCAAGGTCACACTTAGAGGTCAAAGGATACAAGAATGAAAACTTTGTCCGGAGCATTTCTTCTTCATGCATAGAGGGATTTTGATATAACTTGGCACAAATGTTCACCACCATGAGGCGGAGTGTCATGCGCAAGAACCAGGTCTCTAGGTCTAAGGTCAAGGTCACACTTAGAGGTCAAAGGATACAAGAATGAAAACCTTGTCCGGAGCATGTCTTCTTCATGCATAGAGGGATTTTGATATAACTTGGCACAAATGTTCACCACCACGAGACGTAGTGTCATGCGCAAGAACCAGGTCCCTAGGTCTAAGGTCAAGGTCACACTTAGAGGCCAAAGGTCAGATACAAGAATGACTTTGTCCGAAGCATTTCTTCTTCATGCATTGAGGGATTTTGATGTAACTTGACACAATTATACACCATCATGAGACGAAGTGTCATGCGCAGTTCCCTTCTTTCGAATTACTTCCCTTTGTTGTTACTATAAATAGCTTATATTGTAACTTTTTCATTACTAGTCATAGGGAAAAATCGAGACCACTTTTCTGTAGTACAATATGCATGCTACATCCAATTTTAAGGTGTATTTTGACCAGTCTCTACCTGGTAAAGATTTTTGTGAGGACTTACTAGAGTAAAGAAATTTGCTGTGACGGGCGTATATTGTGACATTCTTGCACTCTTGTTAAAAGTTTGTGTTACAAATATTTTGAGGTTACCGTAACTGTTTAATGGAAAAACAAGATCAAAATGAACTATTACACATTTGGACAGAATCTGAACAAATAAATGTAATCATTGTAATTACTATATAGTTACTGTATAGCGGGTTATATTTAAAGTGCCAAATGTTTGCGTTTTTTGAAGAGTTCTGAATTCACAGTGTCTTAATTTCATGGAAACTACTTCGACCACGAATTATAAACCTTAGTTGTCAACAACTGAAAGGGAGATTACTCTACTTAGACATGCAAATAATAATAAACACCTGAATAACTCTGTCGTTATCATCTGAATAGATAATAATTCAATACTTTGGCGAAAGTTAGTCCTTTATGCCATTGAAATAAAATCTCACCATTGATTTACTAATATTTAATAACGCATTGAAACACATGATAAGTAGCTTATTACAAAATGCTCATACAAACCTCCTTGTTTATATTTAGATCAAGTATAATGCAAATAAATAGAAACAAAATTATCTCACAGCTTCTGTTAAGCCTGTTATTTGACTGATTTATAATCATGTATCAATACACATGACAGTTATTCATACAATTTCTGTGATTTTGATGAACATGTTTGTGCTGTTATTTATTTTGGTTGCTCCGCACACAATTTTTATGTTTTTGTGTCCCCTCACGAGTGGTGAGGCATATAGATTTGCTCTTGTCCATCTGTCTGTCCGTCCCAAGTTCGTGAATGGCCTAGCTCAAAAAGTATTTGATATAAATTAATGAAACCTTGCATGAGTCTTTATCATGATATGAACTTGTGCAACTCCTATTTTTGGTCTGGCTCCGCCCCCTATTTTTAGAGTTATGGCCCCTGAAATAGTCAAAAATGCACATTTTGACCTTGTGACATGCCTAGCTAAAAAAGTATTTGATATAGATTCATGAAACCTTGCATGAGTCTTAATCATGATATGAACTTGCGCACCTCCTATTTTTCATCTGGGTCCGCCCCCTATTTCTAGAGTTATGGCCCCTGAAATAGTCAAAAATGCACATTTTCACCTTGTGACACGCCTAGCTCAAAAAGTATTTGATATAAATTGATGAAACCTTGCATGAGTATCATGATATGAACTTGTGCACCTCCTATTTTTCATCTGGGTCCGCCCCCTATTTCCAGCCCCTGAAATAGTCAAAAAATGCACATTTTCACCTAATTATGTGCCTCACTCAAAAAGTATTTAATGTACATTCATGAAACCTTGCTTGAGTCTTTATCAAAATGTGACCTTGCACATTTGGCATTCTTCTTGAGAATTTTAGCGTTTATTATAGGGTTATGGCCCTTGAAATAGCCAAAGTAGTGGATAGTTTGTTTGTTATGCTCATAGCTCAAAAAGTATATGGTATAGAATAATGAATCCTTTTCATAAATTTTTTTTTGAGGCTATACCCCATTAAGACTGCAAACATTTGAATTATTTCCCCTTATTTGTGACAAATGTACCAGTGGAGGGCACACCCTGTGTCCTACAGACACATTCTAGTTAACACTGATACTGAAAATCCTTTATGGCAGGATAAAAACATGTTTCCTTTTTTTTTTCTATAACTGAGATAATCATAAATAGACAGTACTTTAAATGCGGGATGTTGTTTGTACACTATGGTGATTGTATTAAGCGAGGTATAATAGCTTAAGATGCAATTTGTAAAGTATAACCACTATATAGCAATACTTTATTTCTTATGTGCATAATTCATCGCGGCCGATGAGGCCGCGATCATATTGAATAGGACAAGTATATGCGCGCTTGGAAAATATTTCATGATGGACCTGTGAATTCTTTACTTGTGGATGAAACCGGTCTCATAAGCGTAAATACGACTAGCTTCTACTGATTATAAAACATACCGTACAATTTGTTGTGAATTAACTGTTGTTGTACTTTTAGTAGTTCAACCGCCACACTTGTTTAAGAGCAACATTTACAAAACACGTTTTTTTTCATCCTCAAGTAATAAGAAAGTAGACTCGCCCAGTTTAATCAATCTAGATGCATAATCTAACTCTATACATAGAGCGCTTACTTCAACGAACTTACATTCGAAACATTTTCACGTGTTTCGGGCTGTATCGTATGTTTAACATGGGATTTTTGAACCGTCCAAAGATGTTGGAAATGTTTGTCTCATTGTTTATTTTTTTTTAATAAAAATGTTACTGCTTTCATTGGCTACCACATTTTTTCCACCCTTGCCTGAAAAAACAGTAATGAGTTTGTACACTGTTCAGACAATTGTGCTCTGTTGAAATTTAGCCAAACACAAGTTTACCTGCATAAACAGAAAGCATGATATGTCACCATGCGCAGATCCAGAGGGGGGGGGGGGGGGGGACCGGGGGGCCGGACCCCCTCTGGAAAATCTTTAAAAAAGGAAAGAAGACAAGAAGGAAAGAAAATGTTGCTCGAAAAAGGCAACATTAGGACTGCATGTAAAGTATATGCGGCTGCTGCTACATACAACCCCGACATAATTCATATTATTTATCTAAAAGAAACTAAGAATTTTACCTTCAAGAAAGCTTGATTTTATCATTTTCCCAAATTTAAAGTAAAGTTTGTAACTGAGTGGTCTTACTTGGTGAAACATGTATATTCACAGTAGTAAAAAATTGCGGTGATTAGATTTCGCGCTCTCAATGTTGACTGCGAATATAGCAAAAATTAAACCTCTGCGAATATAACCCATTATACAGTATGTAAATTATCTCCACCGTGTCATACTGTGTATGATACTGAGCGATACTGTAGCCAGTCATCATCATACTGAAGAATTGGGCAAAAATCGATTCTATCATCTTTCCTTGTTTATCAAAATCAACGCTATACCTTGTTGTCTCCCTTAGACTGTCTAGCTAAATATCGATCACTATCGGATATTTTTTAGCGAGTGTTGCAGATCGTTATGGTTCGGCTATCTCCGCTTATCGTATCACGGGAGGTGCCGATCATAAAAACAAGGATTATAGATTAGAGATCTACTGTAAAAATGTAGTGGGAAGGGTGATTTATTTTACACCAATTTTAAGGACCGGTAAAACAACAACGACAAATATAATCATCTTTATATTTATCAGGTTACATAACAACTTGGTGTAATCTGTTTTTCAATAATGTAAAATACAGAACAGAAAAAAGAAGACACTTTATATTTTACATTAAAGAAACTGAGACATAAAAACAAATATAAATACACAAAATCGTGTATGTTAGGTGAGCATAACATACATGTACATGAAACTACTTTTATCTTAAAAAGTAGAAAGCAGGAAAAAATATATATTTTTAAAAGTGATTACAAACTTGACAGTTTCATTTTCAGTTATTATTAATAGATGTGAAATACGTTTTTTATTACATTCATTGGAAATGAAAATTTAAGTAATTAATCAATTAATTGTATTTAACTCGTCAAAAATTTCTTTGCTATGTTATGAACGCTTGAAAAACATATTGTTACACACTAAAGAAAAATGAACAGAGAAACAAACTAACAAGCATACTTGACAATGTAAAAGGACACTAGATCCTGTTTAATTGGAAGTGTGACCTATTTGCCCCCCGAGCCAGTCATTTTGTAGTAAAGTATGTGCGAATTATGACTTCTAAAGGTTTCTCAAAGGGACTAACTGACTGGTTTAATAAATGTCAGATTTTTAAAATAAAAAGTGGAAAACCTAAGAACAAAACAAGCTCATCATAGAAAAAAGAAAGATTTAGGATAATGTGACAATGTTAAAGTGGCAAGGTTATTCATAAGAATTATCACGAATATTTTTACTATATGAACAAGGGATTACAGATTTTTCATATCTTTTAGCGCATGCTATGCCTGCTCGAGATTGGCTGTGCGTACATTCAGTTCAGTTCAGTTTCGATTTATTGTATAAATACAATGCCTACAGCAAGTGAAAGCATTATATAATATGGAGCAGAGAGGGTATATAATAATTTTCAGAAGAGACAATAAATCAATAAACGACAATTTTTCAGAATGTAGTCACAAAACTTTTATAATATAATATTTTCACTCTAAGGCCAAAGAAGTATAAAATATTTTATAGCTCTTTGCTAAGGCGAACCATTAATACCTGTTCTATGTATCTATACTTTAATACCGAACAATTAACCTGTATTCAGGAAAAAATACTGTTAATCAAAAACAAGTAAATCACTGTCACATTATCCTATGTATCTAACAACATTTGTACTTGAAAATGAAAAAAAAATATATATTTATTGTGTATTTAAGTCTCGTTCATTAAACATGTTACAATTTTTAAAATGCTCTTACGCAATCACTGAGAAGATTATAATATGTGTAATAAAAAGACCTGATCGTCTCTAGTCCCCTGATAAAAAGGTGTTGATAAGCAATAAACTTGCAAAAAGCTGTTGATTGGTAATAAACAACTATCGAAAATGCTTTAATATGGCTGTTTCAGAGGCTCCGAAAACAATTTACTCAAAATGTTGCATTATCTAAATTCTTTATAACATATATATGGCTAAAACTTAAACTAAGGGGTATAAATATAATTAAACGAATCTTTAAAATACGAGACAGTGGCTATATCGTTTTGAGAAAGAAATATATATAGTTGCAACGTGCATCATGTCTTATGATCTTTTTTATTTATTAACATCTTTTCCTGTGACATTAAAATTTTTCACCAAAACTATGGTTTGCCTTAATATAACTGAAATTATTCCCGCATTGTGATCATCACTTCTATAATTATCTGCAATAATAAAACGTATTTTCTTAGTTGCACACCTGGTTAATTGATCACATACTGCTCCATTTGCACAATATCATTGTCTTTAAACCAGATTAATAAAAAATGATAATTTGAAATTATAGATAATTTACATACTCAAGCTTCTTTTCTAAATGTGTATAGCAAACAGTAAAGTATATAGACCATTTATATACTTAGCTTCTTTTCTAATTGTGTAAATTTACCTCATGAAATTGTTATGACTTTTCTTTCTTCTCTCTATCTACCTTTCTTTCTTTTTTCTTTTATATTGATTCATGCAGCAAGAATTACTAATTTATAATAATACTCTGTTGTAACACAATCAGGTTTCTGTATCATCGGCAGCTAATCTCCGAGAGAGTTAGTGCGTTTCCGCACGCGTTTGGAAATACCATGGACACTTTTAAACGCTTAGGGAAGCAAGAAGACATTAAAATAATTTCAAAATAAAAACATATTTAAAAAAATTATTGTCTGTAGAATACTTCAATAGGATAATAAATATTCTCAAATTATGAATAAAGTGGCTACAGAGGAAAGAATAAGATACATATCACAGGTTTTTGCTTATTTTATTCGGTAACTGTATGCCGAAAACAGAGACTGATAGTGGTGTTTTTTAACCGCCAAGGGAAGCATTAATTCTTCATTTTAGATAAATAATTTTTATATCTTTATAAAGAGAAAAGAATGACAAACACTTCAATAGGATAATAAATATTGTGTGTTCATTCTAATTAAAACAATACTTGTTCAAACTTTTTTTCCTTCTTTGTTTCTATTAGATAAAAATCGATATCACACAGCCAGGTAAAATGTAAAAAATATCCAGTTCAGTTATGTTTGGTACAACTTTTATTTTACTTTATTTTGCAAAGAAAACATTTGGTGAAAATACCTTTCATATTTGATGAGACTGTCTTAATTTGATAAATGTTGATTATTTCCCTTATTTTACAGTAGATCTTTACTGAAATGATATTGCTGCATGATGAATACATAATGTATAGAAAACTTAAAGTATAAAATTATGCTGTATTAAATTTCTTCCATTTTTTTGGCATTTCCTTTTCTTTTCATAAATAGTTTCCCAGCTGGTTAATGGAAGGTTGGTTGTTCTACCCATGTGCCGGTGTAATGAAGTATTTCGACCCCCATAGAATAATGACCCCCTGGTCATTAGTCTATAGAAAATGTGACGCATTTCCTGTAAAATATTGACTCCCCTTATAAAAAACTGACTCCCTTTGAAAACTCTATAGAATAACGACCCCCCCCCCCCACCGGTCATTATTCTATAGAAAAACTGACTCCTCCAAGTAAAATACTGACTCCCTAAAGATGACTCCCTTCGAATCTCATAGAATAACGACCCCGGTTATTATTCTATAGAAAAACTGACTCCTTCCATGTAAAATACTCACTGCCGAAATTACTACATTCGAACTCTCATGCAATATCGATTCCCGGACATTATTCTGTTTAAAAAAGTTACTCTTTCCGTGTAAAACACCGGCTCCTGAAAAGACTTTCGACGATAATATCTATTAAAAAGTGATCCCCACCAAACCTAACAGACAATTTTACTAGATCTACAACTCTAATACCCTCCATTGCCAATAGTTAACATTTTGACTGTACTACTACTACTGGTGCCGCTACTTCTATTGCTATTACTACATGTACTTCTTCTTCTTCTACTACTACTACTACAACTGCTACTACTGATACTACTATACCTGCTTCCACTAATATGTCTTGTACATCTACCTCTTCTTCTCCTGCTGCTGTTGTTGCTGACACTTATTCCTCTGCTGCTGCTGCTGCTGCTACTGCAACTGCTACTACCACTGCCACTACTAATACTACTACTACTACTACTACTACTACTTTCTATTGTTGCCGCTACCGTACTTTACTGCCACTGCTAAGTATTGCAACTTCTATTAATACTAAGTTCTATGCTAGCAGTTTCTTGTGCAGTTTTCTTCTGAAGAATTACTTCATACCAAAGTTTGCAGGGATTATTGACACTGGTGTGTTTTGTGAAAGTATTGTGAATTGTTATTTTCCTGAAAAAAAAATGTATACACCAAGATACAGCGTCTAGAAATAGAATCCCTTTTCCCGTTGCGGAATGCTCTGATTTCTGTGTCAAGTGATGGTATCTGGGGCTAATGGTCAAACAGAAGGACGGACGGACAAGGGCAAATCTATATGCCCCCCTCCCCCGAGTAGGGGCATAAAATGCAGCAATTAGACCTTAGATACATGAGTTATCACTAAATTTGACCAAATGACCAGGGGTCGTTTTTTATGGGAGTCAATATTCTTCGTGAGGTTCAGTTTACTTCACGTGGGGGAGACATAGTACTATGATCTGGAGGTCATAATACTATGACCGGGGGGTCACTTTTTCTATAGAATAATGACCGGGGGGTCATTATTCTATAGGGGTCGAAATACTTCATTACTTCATTACACCGGCTGGTGATTAAATATTGCACGGAGGGGCACCTGGGGTGTTCCTCCACCATAAAAAAGCTGGAAAGTCGCCATATGACGTATAATTGTGCCGGTGTGAAGTAAAACCCAACAAAATAAATGACTAAATTTTATTTAAATTTTTAGATATGAAAATGCTTTTGGAGAAAGGTGTTTCAACAACTGTGAGAGATCCTGTCTGGCAGATGGCATCAGACTCACAAAGTCACATGGTCCTTCTAGTAGCACATCATCATGCAGACACATGTGGTACTTATGCAAGAACATCATTAGATGCACAAAGTACACGCCAAGAGGACTTTACAAGACACAGAAGGTCTTGCCAGGTTGAAAGCATCAGACATGCAAGGTCCTCAGGAAAGGATGTTCAATGTTGGGAGATTCTACGGACTTCCATTTCTTGCCTTGTCTGTGGAACCGTTATCATGTTAGTTATTTGAAAATACTGTTATATTTATGGGAAAAAAATTGAATCAAAAATGCCCTTATTTTTCTCTAAAACATTATCAGAAACTTTGTAACATTGTAAGTTCATCAAATGATTTGTCTGAAAGAATAACCTATGGTAGTCCCATTGCAGTTATTTTTTACCAAAATCTTGAGTTATTCATTTAATAAAACTTCTTTTATTAAGACTTATAGTGCATACATGGAAATATTGATAAGTATAAGATACCTAAGATTGATTTTATATAAACATTTTGTTTCAGGATGTTTTTGATATCTTGTTTGAAAGACAAAATGCAAGATAATAAGCAGACAAGTTATATTGAATTTACCAGCAACAAAGCAGGTGAACTTCATAGAATTTACCAGCAACAGACAACAAAGCAGGCAAGCTACATTGAACTTACCAGCAGCACAGCAGGCAAGCTACATTGAACTTACCAGCAGCAAAGCATGCAAGCTACATTGAACTTACCAGCAGCACAGCAGGCAAGCTACATTGAACTTACCAGCAGCACAGCAGGCAAGCTACATTGAACTTACCAGCAGCACAGCAGGCAAGCTACATTGAACTTACCTGCAGCAAAGCAGACAAGCTACATTTAATTTATCAGCAACAGACGACACTGCAGGCAAGTCACATTGAATTTACAATCAACAAAGCAGGGATATTGAATTTACTGGCAACAGGCAACAAAGCAGGCAAGTTATACTGAATGACATTGACTCAGAATCAAGCTCAGGAATATACTGACAAATTAGGGAAAGAGTTACAAGGCAACAAAATCAAGGAAAAGAGAAGTTATGTTGGTTTTTGTTTTTCTTTATAAAATTTTATAGTAGATTGTGTAAAAGTCATACTGTTCTTTCAGATATAGAGATTTTAAGGTATAGTTGATATTGTGATTAAGACTAAATCAGTGTAAACGTAAATGGTAACAGACAATAAAAGGCATTTGAATGAAATCTAAAAAGCTAAAATTGCTTTGAAAAAATAACATATTTTTTATTTATTTATAGCCAAAAGATGCAAGTTTTATTGTATATTTTACCACAATCAAAATAATTACAATTAATCAAAGCAGTGTGTATGTAAACAACCAATCAAAAGTATTTTGATTTTTTTAAAAGCTGAATATTTTTTAAAAAAAAGGCTTCTTCTAGTAAAAATTCCAAGGATATTTTTGCTTTGAATTGAAATGCAGAAATAGAGAATAACAGGTAACTGTCTTTTGAGAAAGGGTTTCTCAGATGAGGCAGCCAAGGTCCTGGAAGGAGTAGGCTTGCCTAGCTCCTTCCGGACCATATCTGGTTCTGAGAAATTCCTTTCTCAAAAGACAGTAACCTGTTATTCTATTTATCATGCCATTATTAACAACTTTTATCCTACCTTCATGCAAAATAAAGGTAAAAACCTAGGGGTAGAATAAATTTTGCTGTTTTTATGCCCCCGAAGGGAGGCATATAGTTTTTGAACCGTCTGTCCGTCTGTCAGTCCGTCGGTCTGTCAGTCTGTCGGTCTGTCAGTCTGTCCGCAATTTTCGTGTCCGGTCCATATCTTTGTCATCGATGGATGGATTTTCAAATAACTTGGCATGAATGTGTACCACAGTAAGACGACGTGTCGCGCGCAAGACTCAGGTCCGTAGCTGAAAGGTCAAGGTCACACTTAGACATTAAAGGATAGTGCATTGATGGGCGTGTCCGGTCCATATCTTTGTCATCGATGGATGGATTTTCAAATAACTTGGCATGAATGTGTACCACAGTAAGACGACGTGTGGCTTGCAAGACCCAGGTCCGTAGCTCAAAGGTCAAGGTCACACTTAGACTTTTAAGGATAGTGCATTGATGGGCGTGTCCGGTCCATATCTTTGTCATCCATGGATGGATTTTCAAATAACTTGGCATGAATGTGTACCACAGTAAGATGACGTGATGCGTGCAAGACCCAGGTCCGTAGCTCAAAGGTCAAGGTCACACTTAGACGTTAAAGGATAGTGCATTGATGGGCGTGTCCGGTCCATATCTTTGTCATCCATGGATGGATTTTCAAGTAACTTGGCATGAATGTGTACCACAGTAAGACGATGTGTCATGCGCAAGACCCAGGTCTGTAGCTCAAAGGTCAAGGTCACACTTAGACGTTAAAGGTCATTTTTCATGATAGTGCATTGATGGGCGTGTCCGGTCCATATCTTTGTCATTCATGCATGGATTTAAAATAACTACGCATGAATGTGTGACACAGTAAGACGACGTGTCGCGCGCAAGACCCAGCTCCGTAGGTCAAAGGTCCTAAACTCTAACATCGGCCATAACTATTCATTCAAAGTGCCATTGGGGGCATGTGTCATCCTATGGAGACAGCTCTTGTTTCATTTTTATTCTCTTTTAAAACTGTGCCATCTTGATTTTTGAGAATAACTGCTAAAAGACATACTTACGCAATTATTTTGATAAATTATCATTAGGTATTTGAGACCATGTCACTAATGTATAGCAAATACATGCTGTAACTGCAATTACCAAAAAAAGTTTTTGTAACGGAAACGCTTGTAGACACAGAAAATGACTCATGAATGTAAAGCATTTGTTCAGGATTTTAGCTCTCTACTCTTAAATCAAGGAATATTGCATCTGGAATGGAATGTTAATGAATAGAATCATCAAGGAAATGATTATGCCTATTTTTATGCCCCCAGGCATTTACCGAAGCAGGAGGCATATAGTGATTGTCCTGTCCGTCCATCCGTTTGTCCATCCGACCGTATGAGGTTAACCAAATGGGACCGTTTCGTCTAGCATCAATACCCCTAACTAGAATGACGCGATACTAATGCAGATGTAACCTGTGACCATTCCTCATCTTCAGACATCACCTGACCTCAGTTTGACCTTGACCTTAAACTTGACCTCGTTTTGGACTTAGGTTGCTTTGTATCGACAAGGATGCCACAGGGGGCATCAAGCGTTTATTGAATGCAGCTCCTTGTTTTATTAGGCATATTAAAAATCGCACTGTCCGTCCGTCCGTGCATGCGTCTGGTAAATTCTTATCCGGGCTGTAACTCTTCCATCCATAAAGGGATTTTGAAATTACTTGGCATAAATGTTCACCATATAATGAGACGAAATGTCATAAGCAAGACCCAGACCCTGAGGTCAAAGGTTAACATGGTCTGTTTTGTGTCCGGTCTATAATTCTGCCATCCATCATCGGACCATGAAGGGATTTTGAAATTACTTGGCATAAATGTTCACAATAATGAGACGAAGTGTCATGAGCAAGACCCAGACCCCTAGCTCCAAGATCAAGGTCACACTTAGAGGTCAAAGGTTAACATGGTCTGTTTCTTGTCCAGTTCATAACTCTGCCATCGATGAAGGGAGTTTAAAATTACTTGGCATAAATGTTCCCTATAATGAGATGAGGTGTCATGTGCAAGACCCAGACCCCTAGCTCCAAGGTCAAGTTCACACTTAGAAGTCAAAGGTGTTTCTTGTCTGGTCCATAACTCTGCCATTTATCATGGGATTTGAAAATAATTTAACACAAATGTTAACCATATTGAGGAGATTTGTCACACTTATAAACGAGGCCTCTTAGGTCAAGGTCACAAAATGATATGTGATTTTTTGCGAATACAGCTGTGGCATTCTTGGGCCTACTTCAGGGGCATTTGTCACCAATAGTGACAGCTATTGTTTTTTGTAAATGGTGAACTATTAGCAATACACATCATGAGAAAAAAATTTAATGAGAAGTAGGTGAGAATATCTTGTAAATAGTTAATGGGACATATATTATAAGTCAGATACAAAATTTCTAAATATATAATCTGAATAATTATATAAGCTAGGTTATCATATTAAGCAAATCACACGTATGTTGTAAAACATGCAATTTTAACAAGTATAAATCAGCCTGTGATTATAGACCACCTGCAAATATATACACCACTTTTTAGCTTTTCAAAGAATATAGTCCTCAGCTTTTGTATTCACCCTGGCATTAGCGTCGGTGTCACACCATGTTTAAAGTTTTGCATGCAAGTACGTATAGTTGTCATTTAAAGGCTTAAAGCTTTGAAACTTGTTTTATTTTTCTAGGCCAATTTCCAGTCTCATTGGGTCAAGTTCCAAAACTCTCATGAATTTTTGCCATATTTTACCCCCATTTGGACTTTGAAAATCCTGGTTAAAGTTTTGCATACAAATTACTTTCTCCAAAATAAATACAGATATTGATTTGTAATTTATCATGTGTCTTTAGGGTTATAAAACTAGATGATAGCATCAAGTTTCATAATTACTGTGACATTTATTTTAGTCAAATTATGACTCCCTTTGGACCTAGAAAGTCCTGGTTTAAGTTTTGCATGTAAGTTACTATCTCCAAAACTAATGCAAATACTGAATTGAACATTCAGAAGTATTTTCAGGGTTATAAAACTAGGTGATAGCATAAAGTCCCATAACTGTGACATGCATTTTTTGCCAATTTTTGCCCCTTTTGGACTTACAAAATCCTGGTTAAGGTTTTGCATGCAAGTAAATTATTAATCCCCCACCACAAGTGATGGGGATTGTAGGAATGGTCTCCGTCATCCTTCTGTCATTCCTTCTGTCCTTCCGTATGTCCGTAACACTTTGTGTCTGCTCCATATCTCCTAAACCCCTTGAAGGATTTCCATGAAACTTGTGTCAAATAATCACCTCATCAAGACGATGTGCAGAACACGTGATTCAGCCTTGTCGGCTCAAGGTCAAAGGTTTTAGCTTTCGATTTTGTGTCCACTCTGTATTTTCTAAACCCCTTTAAGGAATTTTATAAAACTTGGGTCAAATGATCACCTCATTAAGACAATGTGCAGAATCCATGAGTCAGCCATGCTGGCTCAAGGTCAAAGTCACAACTTAGGGTTAAAGGTTTGAGCCTTCCATTTTGTGTTCACTCTGTATCTCCTAAATCCCTTGAAGGATTTTCATCAGACTTTGGTCAAATGATCACCTCATCATGGCAATGTGCAGAATGCATGAGTCAGTCAAGTTGGCTCAAGGTCAAGGTCACAACTCGAGGTCAAAGGTTTTAACCTTCTATTTTGTGCATGTGTCTGCTCTATATCTCCTAAATCCCTTGAAGGAATTTTATAAAACTTAGGTTAAATGATCACCTCATTAAGACAATGTGCAGAACTTATGAGTCAGCCATGCTGGCTCAAGGTGAAGGTAACAAGTTAGGGTCAAAGGTTTGAGCCATCCATTTTGTGTCCACTATCTCCTAAACCACTGCGGGGAATCACATGATAAAAATAATCTCTAAACCAAAATGAATTTATGAATAACATGGGATAATATTGAAGACACTTTTGCTGTATATCTAAAATATAGCCAGCTATCATATGGCAACATAGATGTATCCTAAAACTGCATAGATTTCAATCACAGTCACCTTCTGATTATCTGGAACACTTAAAGAAACTGACACGTCTTATTTTCCTTAGTGTTTGTAATTATTTTTGTCAACTACATAATAATTTAACAAGTTTCATTAGTCGTATGTTAGGCTATGTTTAAACTTCATATCTTATCCTTGTAGGAAATTTACTCATGTTCTTCAAAATATAACCTTTGTTTTGATCATGTGATTCCCCTCAGTGTAAACCCCTTGAAGGATTTTCATCAAACTTTGGTCAAATGGTCACCTCATCAAGAACTCATGAGTCAGCCATGTCAACTCAAGGTCAAGGTCACAACTCAAGGTCAAAGGTTTGAGCTATGTATCTCTTAAACCCCTTGCAGGATTTTCATGGAACTTGGGTCAAATGATCACCTCATCAAAACGATTTGCAGAATTCATGAGTCAGCCAATGTCAGCTCAAGGTCGAGGTCACAGCTCAAGGTCAAATGTTTACCCTTTCACTATCCATAACAGTGACGGGGATTTAGCTGTGTTTCAGACTGCCTTGTTATAGCTATTGTTTAAAGGCATATAGCTTTTACCTGTATATGAAAACATTGCATAATTTTGATATCTATTTTAAAAAGTCAGATTTTATAGGACTTGGATATTGGAGTAAATTGATTTTAATTGTGGATACGTCAACAGTAGAAAGACATCATAAAACAAAAGACTACATCTTAACAAAAACACATGTAATACATGACTTGTCATTTACTGAAACAAGTACTAGTAAAGTATTTTTATCATAATTTCTGTTACTGCATTGAAAAATACTGATGGTCATAACACTGTTACCTTCAACCAGGTATTAAATTTCTGGTATCAGAGTAATACATACTTATCACTACTAAGCACATTAAAATAACCAAATTCAATCTGTGATATTTTATATGCCTCAGACAAGCAGTAATCAAAACATCATAGTATGAAACCCTGTCACTAAACATTTCTCATCCCCTCTTCTAGTCACATAAACTTAAGTTAACGTTACACAATGACTTTGTTCAAACCTGCCCCATGTGGTTCTGGGACGATCTATATATGAAAAAAATTGGAACCACTGCCTTACCCTTGCATGATTGTAAGAAGCGACTAATAGGGTCTTAACACGTGGTTTTGCTGTAACTCTGTGATTCCAGCAGCTATGAAAATTTTGATTCCATACCTCATGTTTTTATTTCGATGTAAATGAGATGTGGAACCTAAATTTGTAGTCCTGTTTGGCGCCATATAACCTATACTGTGTTGGTGTGCCGTAAAACCCAAATGAATTGTTCAAACCTGGCTGCACAAATTAATTATACAGAAAAGAAAAATTAGAATGTGAATTTCATAAAAAGGCTAGTTTTTCACGGCAAATACTTCTAAAGAAATGAAATGATGTCAAAATGGCAGTAAGAACCACAAAATGGCAATAAGAGCCACGAAATGGCAGTAAGCCACAAAATGGCAGTAAGAGCCACAAAATTGCAATAAGAGCCACATGGTAGATTTCAGCAACTTTTTTTTTGTATAATGATAAAAAGACATGTTGTCAACTGTGTATGATTAGAGCTTGACACTTAACCGTCAGTGTTGATTTTTGAACAGTGTTGATTTTTTAGGGCTTTATAGTAATATGATGAATTTTGCCATTCAAAAAAAAAAGAGATGAGAGAAGGGAAAGGAAAAGATGAACAAAAACTGTAAAGAATGAAGAAAGAAAATGAATGAATGAATGAAGAATGAACATACGAATGAATCAAAAGGAAAAATGAGAGAAAGAAAAGGAATGAATCAACAAATATTGTAAAGAATGAAAGAAAGCAAAATGAATAAATGCAAGACGCAAGAAAGAAACCAAAAGGAAAAATGAGAGAGAAAAAGGAAAGAATGAACAAAAACTAGTGAGTGAAAGAAAGAATGAATGAATGAATGAATGAATGAATGAACAAGAAAGAATAAAAGGAAAGAAAGAGAATAAGAATAATCAAATGAAAAGAAAAATAGAAAACTGTTATGAAACAATTTTTTAAGTATGTCAAATAGAAGAACATGAAATAATCTTTATTAAACAAAACTGGACTGCATATTTTATGTGAAATAATGATTACAGTGAAATCACTTAATTTTGTGGGCTTGTACTTTTTTGCCCAAATGGCTATTATGAATTTATTGATGATGAGAATAACTGGAGTTTTTAATTTATGGATTAGCACATCTCTGAAACTAATAACAAAATCCAAAGAAGATTACCTTCCACAAATATCAATGATTTCAGGGAGTATATAAACAAATACCAATGGATGAATACATGCAGGCAGCAATGCTTGGATTTTCTGCATAATATTAATATGATTTCCTGTATTTTGGCATTGTTTGTAGGAGTTGTATATAATTTAATCAAATGTATGTCAAAGCCAAGGCTTTGCCTGTTTAGCCTTGTTTTCTTTCTATCTGATTATGTACCATTATCATATTACACTTCAATTTGACTTTGTAAAATAATTATGATAAAAGTTTGCAATTGTTCAGTAGAAAAAAATAAAGATTAGTTGAACAATTAAAGAATGTATTTTAACCTATGATTTGATTTTTGTATTTTACATGTCAGAAAAGAGAACTGTTAGAAACATGTTAGTTTTCTGTTATATAAAGATCAGTTTTATAAATTCTTTCTGATATTTGTACATTTCATATACAGCAATTTCCATCATCATCGTTTCCAATGTTTTCTCTCCGTTGCATCCTGTTAATCATTATTAATAATTAAGTTTTACATTTTCAAATAAGTATGAATAAATATAACAGAATCTATAATATAATAAATAAATCAAATAAATGCTGTTCTGTATCTTTGCACCCCCTAACCCCATAGTTTTACTTGTGCCTCAGAGCTATTACAAAACTGTTCCAAGAGACACATTATCAAAAAGTAAATAAATAAATTGGTATCACTTAACAGTCAATGCAAGCAATCTTGAAAAATTCACAATGTTCTAAGTAATTTATAATCTCCACTTTGAAGACCAGGGGTACATTATTTCACTCCTGTCTGTCATCGAGCTAACAGCTGTCAAACTTGCTATAATTTTACTTGTTGCAAGATGATCCCTTTTGTTTCAGTACATCAAAGGTCAAGGTAACAATTTTAACCTCAACACAGAAAACTGTTCCCATTTAATAACAGTAAAATACTATGACACTATACGGCAAATAACTATTGGCCAATATTGTTTTAGGGACTTTTTCTACATCTATGCTTAAGTTTGGTGATGGCTGAAAAGGTATTTTCAATCAGTAGTGGAGTATTTTCAGGTCTCATCCATCAACCTTATTTGAAGACTGCTTGTTGTGCCAGGGCCATAGGAACGGGTGGGGGGGTGGGGGGGGGGGGCCAAGCCCAAGAAAAAGGTGAGGGGTTTTATACTATACTCATTATACTGTATTTATTTGAAAATGTCAAAATATGGGGTATATTGTATATAAAATTGCAGTGGTAAAAGTGTTCTTAAATGCTCCCAGAATGCAGGAAATGAAGTGCCGAAGTTCAAAATTTTCCGGGGCAGCATGCCGGATCCCCCTAGCTAGTCTCCTGTTTTTCTATTTCATCCTGTTCAGCAACAAATTATTGACAACCCTGAATACTTTATTCCTTGGATCTGGGTCTGTTATAGGTCAGCTGATTTTTAGCTCCACTATTCAGAGAATAGGGGGGCTATTCTAATTGCCCCGGCATCAGCGTCGATGTCTGCGTCGGCATCGGCGTGACCTTTCTTGGTAACCTTTATTTTTCTGTTATAGCTTTGTTACTATTGCATATATCTTACTGTAACTTCACATAAACATTGTCCAGCATACATACAAAGTATGTGCAGGGGCTGGGCCCATTATACATAAGGTCAAGGTCACCAAGGTGTTATACTTCGGTTATTTTTAAGGTTAAAGTTTTTTGGCAACCTTTGTTTTTCTGTCATATCTTTGTTACTATTGCTTATATCTTACTGTAAATTCAAATGGTAAACACTGTCCATCATACAAACAAAGTATGTGCAGGGGCTGGGCCCGTTATACCCAAGGTCAAGGTCACAAAGTTGTTATACTTGGAATTATTTTCATGTTAAATTTTTTCGAAAGCTATGTTTACAGACATATAAGAAAATGACTTGAAATTAAAAATATTTCTTTGTAATCATCATCTCCATCTGTGGTTACAACCCCCATAACTCTTATTGTATTTTTGACAGAATTATGCCCCTTTCATACTTAATGTTTTTGGCAATCTTCACTTTCTGGATATAACTTTAGTACAATGTAAGATAAGACTTGAAACTTAAAATGTATCTTTATCATCATCATCTGCATGTGTGGTAACAATCCCCATAACTCTGATTTGTATTTTAGACCAAATTATGCCCCTTTCATACTTAAATTTTTTGACAAACTTTGTTTTCTGGACATAACTTTGGTACTATATAAGATAATGACTTGAAACTCAAAATATATCTTTAACATCATTATCTGCATGTGTGGAAACAATCCCAATAACTCTCATTAATTTTGTGTTCTTGACAGAATTATGCCTCTTGGTGTATCTTCCTTTTTAAAGTAGAGGTCTTATTGAGACGTATATTCTTTTTACTGTCAAATCACCGAATAGTTGAGCGCGCTGTCTTACAGACAGCTCTTGTTATAATGTGTGACCCCCCACCCCCCCCCATCTGAAAATGCTTAATTCCTACGGGCGTGTGTGCCAGCAGATGCCCCTATTGTTTAAGAATGAAGGATACCTTGTCAACAGGGTAGAACTTGAGCAATTCATGAAATATTGTGCAATAAAATGTTTTACCTGCTAAAAGCCTCTTTCCCTTCAAGTAAAATTTTTGTATAGGTTTGAAGTACATGATGCAGACACCCTCCAAAGATAATTATGTCTCCCACCAGAAAGTGGTTTGGGAGACAGATTGATTTACTCCTCTGTGTGTGTGTGGCTGTCCGTCACAAAGCTTGTCCGCACTCTTTAAATTGAATATTTCTCATCCGACCTTCACCAAACTTGAGCAAAATGTGTTTGCCAATAAGTCCTTGGCCAAGTTCAATAACTAGCCAAAATTCGACCCAGGCACTTTTGAATTATGGCCCTTGAATTACTGATTGGAACAATTCACCCAAACCGCTTTGAATCACTATAGGAACCACTCACCCAAACCACTTTGAATCACTAACTGATTCTAAAGGCAGTTGTGGGAGACATGCGCTTTTCTCAAAAGCAGCTCTTTAGTTCTTATTGAAAATAATGGAAATTTAACACTACTCAGCTCAATATTTTAGTGTGTACCCTAATATTGGTAGAAAGCTGTAGTGTTTATTATTAATTGTGTCAAGTATATGCATTTGCTTTCTAATATAGGCTAAAATGTGTACACGTATGTTGTGGGGCTCATATATCCATGGTAATGCATTTTCTCTCCTTTTTAAGCAACCAAATGTTATAACAGATTTTTCAAATGCTTCAGAGCCATTTTTTGAAAAATTATAATACCAGTATATCAGGGTTAGAAAATGTGCAGAATACACTCCTATCCTTTATTGTGTTGTGCATCCAGCTGGCTTACAGAATGTTGGCGGTTCTACACAGGTGCCTGTCTGTGATGAAATAATGCCTGAAGAGGCACCTGGGGCCTGGCTAATGTCACTTGACCCAGAATCTTCATGCAGAGTAGATGACCCCTATTAATTTTGGGGTCACTCTGTTAAAGGTCAAGGTCACAGCAGACAGAACATGGAAATCCATTTCCAGTCAGTAACTTGTGAACCATTTTACCTAGAACCAAGAGTATTGTTTTTGGGGTCACTCCATCAAAGGTGAAGGTCACAGGGTCCATCCGTCCATCACACTTCATTTTCGATCAATAACTAGAGATTTATGTGACCATTAGACCTAGAAATTTTAGACATAAAATGGCGGATTCAAATATCAGTTTTTTATGCCCCCCGGCATCTACTGATGCGGGAGGCATATAGTGATTGTCCTGTCTGTTTGTCCGTTTGTCCATACATCCGAGGTTAACCAAATGGGACCGTTTCATCTAGCATCAATACCCCTAACTAGAATGACTTGATACTAATGCATATGTAACCTGTGACCATTCCTTATCTTCAGACATCACCTCACCTCAGTTTGACCTTGACCTTGAACTTGACCTCGTTTTGGACTTTGTATCGACAAGGATATGCCACCGGAGGCATCAAGCGTTTATTGAACGCAGCTCCTTGTTTTGCTTTGTAGAGCTAAATTTTCCCATTTTTTCTTTGCAATGTTTGCTGAAATCACATGACAGATATATGCTTGCGGCATTCAGGAAGCATTTTCATAGTGAAATAATAGCATGGCAGATTTGTCATGGAATGTTAGGTCATACACCACAACTACAATTTGGGGTCTCATTTTTAGCTTGCCTTTTTGAAGAAAAAGTAGAGCTGTTGCACTAGCCCCGGCATCAACATTGGCGTTTGTTATTTACTATCAAAGTCTACACCAGGAGAAACATTCCACATAACTCTGATTTGAATTTTGACAGCGTTGTGCCCTGTTTTAACTTGGAATTCTTTGGTTTAAGTTTTTGATAAAGTCAAATAATTCTGTTATTATCAAAGCTTTTGACTTGAAATTTAGAATAGATATTTACTATCAAAGTCTACAAAAAGTCAAATATCTTTGTTACTGTTAAAGTTTTTGAAAAAGTCAAATATCTTTGTTACTATCAAAGCTTTTGACTTGAAATTTAGAATAGATATTTACTATCAAAGTCTACACCAGGAGAAACCATCTCCATAACTCTGATTTGAGTTTTGACAGAGTTATGCCCATTTTTGAATTAGACTTTTTGGTTAAAGTTTTATTTAATGTCCAAAATCTCTGTTACTATCAAAGCTAGTAACTTAAAAAAAATATTAACTATCAAAGGCCACACCAGAAGAAATTAACAATCCCCATAAATCTGATTGAATTTTGACAGAGTGATGCCCCCTTAACTGGCAAAGCTGTCAAGTCTTACTGACAGCTTTTGAATGTGTCAGCTGTTTGTTTGACTGAAAGTATTTTTCTTGCATTAAACATGATCCCTTAACCTTTCTTTTGTTTGATTTTTATTCAGAAGTTACAATAATCTTCAAGAAGATGTAATTTATGTTGACAGACATTTAAAACGGGTCCTGCTGCAGCCATTGGAAAATTTATTGCGTCAATTTTATATATAGAATAAAGAAGGCCAGCTATTTAGTGTGTTCATGCCTTATATGGAGGAAATTGTTACATGTCATTGCTTGGACTGAGAGTCAGATGTTTTTATTGAAACACAGCTTTGGACTCAGGTCAAAAAAGTGCAGGGAAGCCTGTAAGAGTCGATGAGGCTTAGCTGATAGGATAAAAAGATAATGTTTACATTATAAAATTACAGTATAAAATTTGTGTCAGAATCGAGCAATACAATGTATTCCGTAAAATTTGGAATATTTTACAAGTGTCCGACTGCATATGCCTGGCTTTTCAATTGTCACTTTAGAGTAGTAGGTGTCAGTGGGTATTGCCTCTATATGCCATTCAACAGAGAGGGGTAGTTGTGTTTAATGAGAATTTGTAAACAATTAGATAGGGTGAGCCTTTATAAAATTACTATTTTTTGGTGTCTGACATGTTTAGGCATAAAACAAGAGCTGTCGGAGGACAGCAACGCTTGACTATTCAACAGCCTTGTCAATTGAATGAATACAAAAGTTGAAAAAGGGGCATAATTTTGTAAAATGCAAAGTAGAGGTATTGAACCTCTGTACTGCATGTCATATCATGACAGTGAACAAGAGTGTGAAGTTTCAATCCTTTCCAATTTGTGGATACTGAGATACCAGCTTACATACAAAAACTTAACAAAAAACTGCTAAGTCAAAGGGGCATAATTTTGTAAAAATGCCAAGTAGAGTTATGGGACCTTCACAGTGCATGTTAGATCATGACAGTGAACAAGTGTGTGAAGTTTCAATCCATTCTAATTAGTGGATACTGAGATATCAGATTACATACAAAAATTTAACCAAAAACTGCTAAGTCGAAAAAGGGGCATAATTTTGAAAAAAAAGAGAGTAGAGTTACGGGACTTGCTTAGTGCATGTCAGATCATGATAGTTAATGAGTATGTGAAGTTTCAATCCATTCCCATTAGTAAGTACTGAGATACCAGCTTACATACAAAACCTTAACCAAAAATTTCTAAGTCGAAAAAGGGGCATAATTTTGTAAAAAAGCAAAATAGAGTTATGGAACCTGTGCAATGTAGATCAGTTCATCACAGTGAATAAGTGTGTGAAGTTTCAATCCATTCCCACAAGTGGTTACTGAGTTACCAGCTTACATACAAAACCTTAACCAAAAGGTAAGTACTGAGATACCAGCTTACATACAAAACCTTAACCAAAAATTTCTAAGTCGAAAAAGGGGCATAATTTTGTAAAAAAAAAATAGAGTTATGGAACCTGTGCAATGTAAGTCAGTATAATGTATTTTATACTTCTTTGGTTTGTCACAGTGAATAAGTGTGTGAAGTTTCAATCCATTCCCACAAGTGGTTACTGAGATACCAGCTTACATACAAAACCTTAACCAAAATCGGGACGCGGACGCGGACGCGGACGCCGACGCCGACGCATGGGCGAGTGCAATAGCTCACTATTCTATGAATAGTCGAGCTAAAAATTGTTTCCGGTATCCCGACCTACCCTAAATTTTTGTTGACCCGACCACAGATGTTTTTTGGCATTGGAGAATACTTTTTCAAATTTTTTATCAAAAAAGTTGCATTGAAACTGCACTTTCTATGCTTTACCTTAAGGAAGTGGACCTGTAATGACAATCGGCTAATTCCGTGCGATTACGTATTCTTCGGGGCATGACTAGATACCGGAAAGGGCCCTTTCCGTGATGTTTGATCGGAAAGGGCTTAACATGATCGGAAAGGGCCTGCCATATGTTTATTATTGGAATTGATTTAACTATTTCTTCATATTTCATTATGACATAATAAAAGAAAATAAATTACGAAAAAAGTTATCATTTTGTTATTTTTAAATGAAAATACGAGTATTAATAGTCGAATTTTAAATGATTTATAGATAAAATACGGGTCATGACATAAACCGCGCTGATCGGAAAGGGCTTAACATGATCGGAAAGGGCCTGCTATATGTTTATTATTGGAACTAATTTTATTATTTTTTCACATTTCATTTAACAAATAAAAAAGAAATTATTTAAGATGAAAAAATTATCAATATTCGATTTTTAAATGAATTATGGACAAAATACGGGACATGACATAAACCGCGCTGATCGGAAAGGGGTTAACATGATCGGAAAGGGCCTGCTATATGTTTATTATTGGAAATTGTTTATTTATTTCTTCATATTTCATTTATCAAATCAAAAAGAGAAGAACATACGAAATTATATATGTATTTTTGATTTTTAGATGAATTATAGGCAAAATACGCGCCAGTACATAAAGCGCGCTGATCGGAAAGAGCTTAACATGATCGGAAAGGGCCTGTTATATGTTTATTATTGGAAATTATTTATTTCTTTCTTCATATTTCATTTATCAAATTAAAAAATTATCAAATCAAAAAGAAAAGAACTTAAGAAAAAAATAACATTTATTTTTATTTTTAAATGAATTATTGACAATATACGCGTCAGTACATAAACTAAATGTATTTTAGTTATATGTTTTAACTCCGTGTAAATTGCACATTGATGAGATGATAATAAATACAGATCTCCCTTAAATATTTATAAAACATGTATTTATTGGAAGTTTAATAATAACAAATATTCTTGCAATATACTTTTAAAGTTTATTGCTCATCGTTCTGTTAAAAGTACCTTATAATTGTTATTAACGAACGGACAGGTTATTCATATGTCACCTATCAATCAACAAGTTGAGTAAACACTGATTGCTACGTGTCAATCAAAATATTTAAAGAAGGTTAGATGTTTTTACGGCTTTTCGTTGACAAAATAATTTGCCGTTGAGTAAATGATGCTTTATTCAATAATATAATATATAAATAATATAAAGACATTATTTGTCACATGGCAAATTGTGTGTGCTTACAAATATACTGATTAATTGATATAATCAATAGGTGTGATAATCCAATCAAACTCTATCAGGACTAATCAGAGGCACGTGTTTGTTACGCAGCATATATCCGTATGTGATTTCTGCATTCTTCGGTCCAATCTCCAAGCAGAGTTGTCGTTCGTTCCTCACCATACGTGAATGCTAATGTAACCGGTGTGCAAGAGAGTGTCTTCGGTCATAACAGAAAATTATTCTTATAATAACCGGAGAATGTCGAAAACGCATACGGAGAATACGTAAACGACCGGAAATTGCCGATCGTCATTACTGGTCCACTACCTTAAAAATGGCCGGTGATGTTAGAAATGAACTTACTGTTGCTCTAAAGGCATAACCCCTTTAATAAAATTTTTCCGACCTAGCTACCCTAACTTTTTTGAGCATTTTACCGGAAACAAAGAATTTTTTAGGCCTTATTAAAGAAACACATTTTAATTGTTAGGTATTTGACAAGGTCATTTGCTATGGAAAAAACAATAGCAGTGCCTGACCCGAAAGATTGACAGTTTTCATGATCCAAATTTCACCCTTAGCACCGTCTCCAATGATTCGCTTCCGGTAAGAGATAAAAAGAAGAAATTTGCTCTTATATCTCGAAAACATAAAATTTTTAATCTGACATCCCTTTTTGTTTTACCCATATAACTCAAACTTTCGTAACTAAAATATTTTTACATTGCTTAGTGTGAAAATATGGTTGTTCCATTTCAGACCCATGTTTTCGCGACATGGTCTTGTTTAGGGACATGGTCAGGCCAAAGGGGTCCGGCACATGACAGGCCTTTTTTTCATCAATTTGGGAATGCCACCGACACCGGTGGAATTGGGAAAATGCTCTCAGAAATTGTCTTAATTGGGACAATTTGCAAATTACCAAAATCTACATAAATGTGTTTTTGTGTGAAATATTGATGAATTGCATTTCAGTAATTGTTCAACAATATGATAATTTACCTAAATATACATACAAATCAGCAAAACTATCTTAAAACAGCAAAAACACTAAAAGGTATAATCATTTGGGAATTTTAAATTCAACTTTGGGAAAAAAACATACTTTTTTGCATTGGGATTACCTCCTTTTACAGGAGGTAGATTTATAGCAGAAAAATGCCCTGCATGAGTGGATTAAGTTAAATGACTTATTTTTGAATCCTAGAGTCATAATTATGAAAAAATCATACAAATATAACTACTACATAGACAAGGGTTTTTACCCCGCAGAAGCTATGTTTTCAACTACTTTCTTCACATGGCCAGGAAAAAAATATTATCAGCTATTTTCCCATTCAAACATTGCATTCAGTTATTCAAATGAATCAACTTTTAAAATTACCTCAACATATTTTCATATATTTATCTGTTTTTCGACAATTCGACATCATACCGAACAATACACAGAATGAATCCGAAGTCTAACAACATCGCGTAACAACATATCAAGCTATATGCAGCCAGTAAAGACAACATTCTAGACCTTCCGCGGACAAAGCAACCATTGCAATACAAATAATGAATAAAAACAATAATCTAACCAGCAAAATTCAATTCCTGTAAAGCCAAGGTTGTCTCCAACACCTTATTATTTTTATTTGATCAAAGTAGCTGTCAAATTACAAATCACGCGACTCTGGAAAAACCAGTAATACAATTAGTCGCCGATTGGTCAGGTAAAAATAGTGAGCCAATCAGAGCGCGTATGTGCAAACATATGACGTACAAAGCAAAATGGTAGCAGTTAGATATTTTAGAAAGAAAAAAGTTTGAAACAAGGATTATGGCCGATGTTGGTGCTATGTAAATACAACTTTGGCGGTTAGTTTGTAGTTTTTAGTTAAAACTCATATTGCAATGGTTGTTTTGTTCACAAATGGTCCAGAACGTTGATTTTACTGACTGCTTATATCTTTATTCGTTGTTACGCGATGTTGTTAGACTTCGGATTCGCTCTGTGTATTGTTCGGTATGATGTTGAATTGTCGATAAACAGATAAATATATGAAAATATGTTGAGGTAATTTTAAAAGTTGATTCATTTGAATAACTGAATATTTTGAATGGAAAAATAACTGATAATATGTTGTTTTTCACTTGGCGTGTGAGATGTAGTTTTTAGTAAAACCATATGCATGGTTGGTTGTTAAAATTGGTCCAGAGTTGATTTACTATTATATTTTTTGTTTTGCATAAGATTATGACTCTAGGATTCAAAAATAAGTCATTAAACTTAATCCACTCATGTGCCGGACCCCTTTGGGTCAGGCACTGTCTTTGTTTTTTATGCCCCCGAAGAGAGGCATATTAGTTTTCAACTGTCAGTCCGTTAGTTCGTCACAACGCTAACATTTTGCATGAAGGCTTTTTCCTTCATTGCTACTATAAAAAACCAATATTGTAACTTTTTTATAATTGACCGTAGGAAAAAAACCAAGACCGCTCCTGTGGTACAACATAGATGTTACTTCCAAATTTTAGGTGTATTTTAAGGTATCTCTACTTGGTAAGGAGTTTTTTTTGTGGACTTAGAAAAACAAAAGAATTACAATAATTACTAAACAACCACAAAATTAAGATTCCATTTGCAAATACAGGTGCTATTTGCTAATTTGTTGCGACGGGCATATATTGTGACATTCTTGCACTCTTGTTGCAATATAACAAACTGTAGAAAAAAAAGCTATTCATCATATCCTACTGGAAGGCCTGTTTATTATAAGTGAAGTGATCTGGATCATTTCAGATGTATCATTTGTTACATATCTGACATTGATCAATCATTTGAGTGAAATAAAGTCATTACATAATTTTGGTATTACACTTAGTCTAGGATAATAACACTTTGACATTGATGACGTTTGAAGTATAGAGGACATCAATCAAATTGATTTGGTCTATAAAAGTAAAAGAAATAAGGAATTATTAAATAAGATGTTTCAGGAGTAAAAAACTTACTTGTGAAAAAAAAAGGATATTACAAAATTTGTGTCTTTCCGCATTGTTTATTGACAGATAAAATGCTTAGTAGAGACTCACATTTTGGTACATCTTAATCAACTCAAATAAGGAATTTGGTATAAAAAAACACTTGTGTTATTCAAACATTTCAGCTATATTATTATTATACCAGATTTATATAGCGCCCTTTTCATGATCAATTTCACATTCAAAGGCGCTTTACATAGTTCAAATGCAGCCACACAGGGTGCATAATTCATCCTCTACTAGTACAGACACAGAGCAATCTGAACAGAGGGACAGAGTGAGACAAAGCCCCCAGGACAGAGAGATCAGAAATCAGATACAGGCTTGTCCGGCTAACTTAGCCTAGCTCGTTTCGAATAGACAGCTTGGTTCTTTAACGTGCCCAGTGTATAGCACTGATACACGCAAAGATTGCCTGGGTTCCTGACCAGTACACCTCTAGTTGGGTGGGAAACACTGAAAAGCGTTTCTGAAAATTCCCGAGTAGCTACCGGGGATCGAACCCCCGACCTCAGGATTGGAAGGCCAGTGTGCAAACCACTGAGCTATCCGTCCACCCTGGTATATGGCAAACAAAGCCTGTCAGAGCTTAGATTGCGTTTCATCAGATTTGACTAGAAGCATCCCCACTGGGCCTTTCCTTTTGTGAACTTTTTATGCCCTCCCCCCCCCCCCCCCCACCCCCATAAAATGGGGAGGGGAGGCATATAGTGTTACCCCTGTCTGTGTATGTGTGTTCAGGAAAGGGTGGTGTTTGTGTCGCTGACATAACTTTAACATTCATGGTCCGATTTCAGAATAATTGGACGCAAATGATAAGCATGGATAGACGATGTGTCATGCGCAAAACCATTTCGTCACCTCAACGCAACAAAGTCGTAACTTATAATAAGATACGACTTTGTTTCGTTGAGGGGTGATTTTCACTAGCTTAAAGGTCAAGGTCACAGTTCTTGGTTTAACTTAGCCAATTTTCACTACATAAGTGGTCTTCGTGTCTGGGCCATAACTTTGACATGCATAGTCTGATTTCAGAATAATTTGACACAAATGATAAGCATGGATAGACAATGTGTCATGTGCAAAAAGCATTTCACTAGCTCAAGGGTCAAGGTCACAGTCCTTGGTTGAACTGGGCAAATTTTCACTACATATACAGATTACTAAATTTTCTGGTTTTCTGTATTCCTACAATATTTTTTTTTTGTAAATAAATAGGGCCAAGGGTCCTCCTTTTAGTTTGTGAGCAGTACCATGTCCGTGACCTTTCTCATGTTGCGGGGGCATCCATGTCTGTGGCACATTTCTAGTTGATTTTATTATTTGTGTTAATTGTAGAGACAAGAAATACATTGTAGACAGCTGAAGGATGCTTTTAAGTGTGGGATATCTTATGCTATATGTAGCAAGGTGGTGGTCTCACAGAGCCAGGAAAAACATGTATCTACAAGCAGTAAGACAGGTAAAAGTATTAATCTGGATAGAAATGGATGCAAACTTGGGTAACATTAAAGTTTTGATGAGACATACTTATGGTTTACATTTGATAGAAAGTCAAAGGAATCTAAATTTGTTGTCAGAGGTTCATGATGTCAAAGCTTGATAAGCTGTACATTTGTGTAAATATGCAATTAAATTTGTAGAATACTCAATTTGAATAATAAGAAGGTACATTAAAGGTGCAAAATAAAGACAAATGAATAGACAAATCTTAAAAAAAGACTACACATTTTGAAATATAGTACTAAACATTACGATAGCCGTGCAATATTCCCTTGAAATCAACACATGTACAGAGAAACAAATGATTGTTTCTGTATTTTCTTAGACTGACATGGGGGGTCATTTTGTCCTACTTTCGTGTTTATCGCTTTTCCGTAATCAGTCGGAAATTCTTCGGGATCACGTGATTTTAAAATTGTTCCAAACGAATATCCATTTAAGACGCGCAACAAAATAACTGTATTTCCATGATGGTAATTATGCACGACTTGCACGAAAAATATGAAATGTACAAAATTTAAATTTAAAATTGACAGTGACATATATTAGGCCAAGACAATTTGTTTAATGTCTAAAATCTTATTAAATTAATGTAGCCATGTGTACATAAATAAGTGTATTTAGGTAAATTTCAATCATACTTTGTTTCTGCAGTGTAAGACAGTTACTCATTTATATTCTTAAAATTATACTGAAAAGAGACTGAAAAAGTTTACAGACGAAGTTGTAAAAACACTTTTATTCGGGAAGGGCCTGAATTGTCCTAATGAAAACTTGTAGTATAGCTGTATATTACCTGTATTATAAGAATGATTTTCATGAAGTTTTTGTGAGTTACAAAATTGCTGAATTCCATGTGCTAAGTTTGTAAAAATCACGTTATCGTTTGGGCATATGATATATTTTACATCTATTTATAAATTATAGCCTCGTTTCGGAGGATTCTTCTGAAAAAGTCCGAAGATGCTCGACGGGTTCGTAAGCAATCGGAAAGCATACTTTCGGTTTGACATAGGCAACATTTTTTGTTTATTTGTTAGTTATTCTTGAACATATTCATGACTATTTGGTCAGAACCGATGCAGTGGGCCATATTTTCAGTAAATAGGAAGTCACAGCTACAAACTCTGGTTTTCATATGACGGTAATACTCGTTCGGGTTTTAGTAATGGACCTTTAAAAGTCTTGGTATGAATGATGCATGTATTGGCACTTGAGACTTCAAAATTCAACAGACCATGATCGGTAGCATATATATATATATATGGGGCGTTCCATGAGAAAACCTGTATTAGTGACAAAAAAAATCAAAATTGAGATACTTTTGTAGATCTAACAACATACTCATGAAGAACATCCTTTTACCTTTCAAATCTGAAAATTTGAAGTGATTATCTTCACTATCTTAAGAGCTACAATGTTTTTAAGTTAGTCACCGAGGGTATTTTGAGATGTGACGTTAAGAACGTCATGAAAGTAGTATGACGTCGTTGTGCTTGGCGTGTATTTTTCAAGTAAGTAATGGAACAAATCATGCGTAACACTTACTTAACAACATACATTTGAATATTTAGGAACAGTTTAAAGCGATTTTACTGAAAAATATCTTAACCATAAATTTTTAGTTTCATCACGAGCCTTTTATCTATACACCTCTATATCTTCACAATGCATGGGTGCTTTGGAATTTCCGTTGCCATGACAACAGGAACAAAATTTATATGAAAAATATGGTAGAATTTGATTTGTCTTAGATGACAGAATTACAATATATTAGTTTCTAGTTTCTGGAGCAACATAAGAAAAACAGCGATTTTCCAGTATTTTACACTACTAATTATACAATAGTTATATCATGTCACTAATACAGGTTTTCTCATGGAATGGCTCATATATATACATGTGCCAGTCACACATTATGTGTTTATTGCGTTTTCTGTTTTTAGAATAATTGTTATTGCTTTGGCAGTGTGAAAAACACATTTGAAAAGCAGTTTATGACGCTTGTTTTATTTTGTTGGGTTTAATGTTGCAATGACACAATTATAGGTCCTATGGCGACTTTCAGTTTTGATGGTGGAGGAAGACCCTAGGTGCCCCTCAGTGCATTATTTCGTCATGGGTGGGCACCACGAGCCTCCCAAAGCTAGCTGGATGGCTTGTTCACATGAAGAATTCAACATCCTGAGTGAGGCTCAAACCCACACAGTGAGGGGCAAGTGATTTGAAGTTGCCGACCTCCACCATTTGGCCGTGGAGGCCCCTGATACTTGTCTAACCAAATAGATGACTAACTTCAGAGAGCTTATGAAACATTATATGCCAAATGCTGGTAACTGCAAACATCGATGGCTAATGCACATGCTTTTTTATATACAGGGCTTTTCATCCAGTCTGTTGCCTTTTCTAACACATTTCAAATAAATATGACTTTTTGTCAATAGATAAAATATGGCAGTAGAATGATAAAATGAGCTGCGCCATGAGAAAACCAACATAGTGGCTTTGCGACCAGCATGGATCCAGACCAGCCTGCGCAGTCTGGTCAGGATCCATGCTGTTCACTGTCAAAGCCTATTGCAATTAGAGAAACCATTAGCGAACAGCATGGATCTTGACCAGACTGTGCGGATGCACAGGCTGGTCTGGATCCATTCTGGGCGCAAACGCACTATGTTGGTTTTCTCATGGCGCAGCTCAAATATTTTGAGCAAACAAGTTTGAACTCGAGAAATGTTGTCGTAAAGCTTTTCATCTAAATATCATCATGCTAGTAAAACAACTTTAGCATATGCAAATTAGGTAATTGTTTATATATGTAAATTTAGTTTGAGATGCATGAATATTCAACTGAAGTAAAAATCATAAGAATACCCAAGTCAGTTTAGCCAGTATGTAGTTGAAACCAAAATGATGTGGTAATATGTAACCCAGTAGTGTCTGACCATTCTGTCTATAATTTGGGATCTTTTAACCCTTACCCTGCTAAATTTCTAAAATGAACTTCTCTTATCAATTTTGACAGTACCATTGACTGAAGTGGTGCTTACCAAAAAGATACTGACCAAATAGCGAACAGTGCAAATCTTGATCAGACTGCATGGATGTGCAGGCTGATCATGATCTTCACTGGTTGCAAAGGCAGAATCAATTGTGTCCAGCACGGTAATGGTTAATAGCATGATTAACCAGATTTTTATAGGCTATTCTCCTGTTTCAAAGTGGCAACTTACTGGTACCTCTAATGGTTGAGGAAAACTCCAGCTGCAACTGCTTGTGTTATTTCTGGTTTTGACAAGTACTTTTGTGAAAATGCTGACCTTCTGCATGCCTTTGTTGTCAATCTGTTTGACAAAATATCTTTGTGTTTTTGTGTGCGTATCAGTTTTATATCTATACATACACTGTTTATAGTAATTTGAGGCAGCTGCATTTTTGGAACTTGGCTGTCCTATTAGATTATTGTCCTTCATTCTGTATTGGCAGAAAGGCTCAAACCTGTAATGGTATTAACCTTTTGCCTGCTGGCGGCAAGTGATTTTCCTTTATGTCAAGTGCAGACCAAGATCATCCTGCACATTCTTGCACATTCCTGCAGGCTGATCATTGTCTGCACTGTTTGATATTTTCATTGAACACCCCTTTGAATAATAAGTGATACTGCCCAAATTGATTGATAGACCAGTCTATTTTAGAAATATAGCAGGGTAAAGGTTTATAAAGTGAGTAAAAATCAGCTACCTTAATCACTGAATTATCTATAAAGCAAATTCTGTAAAGATCTATCCAGTGTTTACATTTCATACAATTTATATGTGTACAGGTGGTGCGAGGAAGCAGCATTTTTATCAGGAGGTCAGTGTCTGGAAAGACGTATGCGGCAGCAGGATCTCTCATACAGTCGTCACTTGTTAACGGATCTCCAAGCTTTACCCCCAAACCCTTGGTGGAAGATGATCACATGGAAATGTTGTCTATAGAACCAAAGGTACTGCAAAGTTATGTTTTGATATGGTTGAGATGTTGTTTTTACTGTCAGACCTGTATATAGAGATGACAGATGTATCCGATAAAAAATTTCATTTGGATATATCAGCAGAGTTATATTCACAGTTGATTGAATATTTGCTACGGGCTATGACTTTATTTATACCAGACAAAATTGCTTTGGTCTTGCAATATGAAACAGGAAAAAAAAGGGTTATAAAGATTCCCAAAGATTAGTTCTGAACTCTTGATAGAGTTGTTTTATTTTCCAGTTCATTTCAGGCCCCGTGTTCACAAAACATTTTTCAGTCTCAGCTGAGTTTGAGTTTGAAATTTTAATATCACTTTCACTAAAACTTCAAGGTTAAATTCCAGCTGAGACTGACCATCAATACTGAATTGGGACTTGCTATGTAATAATTGTTTTCTCTAATATTTGTCAAAGGTTTGAATATTGATGATTGATGTACATAGTAGAATGTTTAATTGAATCTGTTGTTATTGATTACCTCCCTTTATGACTCTAAACTGGGAGAATTCATGTGCAATATTAAAAGTAGCACTTTTCTTACCATATGGTTATGTATGACATCTATTTGGTCAGCTGTTTCATCTGTGTTTTACATAATTATTTTAAAGCCTTATGGAACTTTAACCCTTAGCCTGCTAAATTTCTATAATGGACTGGTCCATCATTCAATTTGGGCAATACCATTTATTATTCGAAGGGGTGTTTAGTGAAAATTTACTGACTGAATAGCGAACAGTGCAGACCATGATCAGACTGCACGGATGTGCAGGCTGATCTTGGTCTGCACTGGTTGCAAAGGCAGAATTACTGCCGCCAGCAGGCAAAGGGTTAAGCAATTTTGGCAGTAAATGTAAAGCAGAATGAAAATTATGTGAGAGACTGTATTGGGCAAACAGTGGTTAGTTCGCATGAAGGAAAGTAAAAGGTGTGTCAGAAATATATTGACTATTGTTTGCCAAGAAACAAAACAAGACCACTACCACGTCCAGTCAAAATGCTACATCTCATAACAACTAGCTGTTTGCAGTAAAATATAAGAAAAACATACATAAGTCTGTCAATAAAACGGTATTTAAAAGTGAATTCTTTAAATATTGAGAAATTAGTTTATTTGATTTAAGGGCCAGAGGATGGGGATTTCCCCCTAGTTTTCAGATACAGTTCTAAATGGAAGGACCCACAAACTCCCAAATTGCAATTTCCACCTTCTACTTTTAAAAAATTTATGATCTATGAAACTCTGAGGTAATGACAGTGTTCAATAAACAGATACAAATAATGTGTTATTCTCCATTCCTTGAAATGTGTTGCATAAATGATAAAAGCATCTGTATGTATGAGTTGTGTGTATATATACTATATACAGTTGAATCTCAGTATCTTCATATCGCTTATCTCAAAATTGAGGCTGTTTCAAAGACATTTTCAAGACCCGTTCTGAAAATACTTGCACAAAGTATCATTTTATGTTGAATTTCCATAATCTTGAAGTAAAATCCCTTGAAAATTGAAATGCCAAGTTTCAGCTGTATATTATAGAGTCTATCTGCTTAGCTCAATAGGGAGAGCACAGATCTTCTGATGGCGGGGTTGTGAGCTAGATTCCCAGGCAAGGGTTATGAGAACAGGTTGGTACTGGTACAGAATCCAGGGAAACTTGTTGGGTTAACTGCCGTTACATACCTGAAATACTGTTGAAAAAATGAACTTAACTCAAAGAAGCAATATTCATATATATAATCTAGTACTAAGGTTAATAGTTACCTCATTTTCTTGTGACCAAGTGTTGATAAAAAATCATTTTATATAACTTCAGTTCTTTTACATTTTACAAAATTTAATGATCGAAACCATCAGAGTACTATAAGTCTAGATTGCACTTGCTTAATCATCCCCTTTCAAAGGCAGGAGACATTGTTTTGGTGTTGTATGTAAGGCTGTTCATCCATCCTAAATTGAAAATGCTTATAATTCAAAAAGTATTTAAGCTAGAATCGCCAAACCTCACATAATTATTAAGTAGCACATTGTCCTTTGCTCACATATTATATTATCCTGCTTGAGCCAGTAGAAGCAAAGTTTCCTGCCCCCACCCCTTGATTTAGAAAAAAAATGAAAATGCTTACAATTCAAAGATATGTTGTTGTGGTGGTGCAATTGCAACTGCATCAACATTAGAGTTATTGCCCTTTTCTTATTTTACAATTCACAAGTTCCCACTAAACAAAGTAATCTGTTGATGCATCTTAAAAATTGTGAAATTTAAAACAAATGTATATCATAATAGGATGGAAGTGAACATATTTCATCAGGTTTTCTTCAATAACTACATCTAGTAAATGCCCTTTGTTAACTTTCCACAAAACGAAGTTCATTGCATGGTCCTTTCATACATAATTTATGTATATCTGGAAATTAAATATCTTTTAAAACATAGTTCCCTCATTCACAGAACAAGTTGAACCTATTCATAGGGGGATATAAATTCATTTAATTCGCTTGTTTAACTGAATACATAGGGAAAAACGGATTTTTATGTCTTTGTGTGTTCTATAAGCATGACTGTGTAAACAAAATTATCCTGAGGTCAGATTGATGAGATTTTCAATTACATATAATTGTTCCGTCTGCATGATAAACTGCTGTAACTAAAGACAGATTTTGTGTGCCTGAACTAGAGTAATTCAAACACCGCCCTTTGCTGGAACACATTATTCCATCTCCACAAAATCCATATATAATGTATGTAATGATTGACTCCCCCGCCCCATCTGATTGATGTGGGTTCAAGCCTCACTCAGGGCATTGAATTCTTCATATGAGATAAGTCGTCCAGCAGACTTACAAATGGTCAGTGGTTCTGTATACCTGTGATGAAATAATGTTGGGAGGGGCATTTGGGATCCTCCACCATCAAAAGCTTGAAAGTCAGCATATGACCTATAATTTTGTCAGTATGATGTTAACCCCAACAAGAAAAAAGAAATCATTCCAAATGTGTTACATTTTGTCAGTATTATAATGTTCCGTCTCTATCTTTTGTCTTAGAGTGTTCCATCTACTTGTTCTTTAAGTCATGTTGTTAGAATTATAATGTTCTAATTTGGAAATTATACCATATTGATATTGTTAAATTTCTGTCTGCAATTAAACAGTGTAATATTTTTTTAAAATATGCAAAATATACCTCATCAGAATATTCTATCCGAAAAATGAAAGCAGATTATGATTGTTTGGTTTTGTGTGGTATGGAAATAAACCATTAATTATATACAAAACTGATATGTCAGTGAGTGATATGATTGGAAATAAAAACAGTACATCAGTTTTGAAACTTCGACACTGATTTTCTAGAAAAGTTGAAAAACACTGTTAGAACACGTTAACGCGTAGCGTAAGTTTACATTACAAAATTAAGGTGACAGTATAAATGTAGTGATATATCAAACGTTGAAAGCAAAAACATTTTAGGAAAGAATCATAAAAATTCCATGAGAACTATAACACCTCTTGCAAATAAAAGGAAATTTAGTTTTTGTTTTAGATTAAAATATTTCTTGTTTTTTAACATTCTGTTTTGTGCCACTTTTATCTCCCATTATGTACATGTCTGAATTACACGCAAGTAAAATAAGGCTCATAATGAGTTCAAACGCTTCCATAAATGTTAGCATCGAGAAACCCAGCCATAGAATTAGTGTACCACCAATGTCAGAAAATAGGCTGCTTAAGTCGTACACTGGTATTTGAATATGTTCTGTCACCCTCAAGTCCTGTAAAAAGACATTAAGGCGCATGAAGTTTTGGCGGATAATTGCTGATGCGCGTGCTATTTCAATTTTATCAGACCTGTCCAAGTCCTCGGAAATACCTTGCATAGCAAGAGTACTATATTTTGTAGAAGTTATGTTTAATATGTCCAGGGCTTCCTGTACTAGTTCTGTCGGCTTACTTGCATTGTTACCGGTATATAGTTCAGAAAGAAAGCCTAGTTGATAAAACTCCTCAGGCCAGTACAACATTGACAAAGATTGTTCGTAGGACATTTCCTTGCAAGGTTCTGAGCACCCACAGTCGTCTTCATAACTTCTATCAGTGCGTAAATTTTCAATAACCCGTTGTTCACACAAAAGTTGATTCAGTACAACTTGATTCTGACCCTTGTAAAGGTCAGATTTGTGTTTCCAGTTCTTGATTTCTGAGCAGAACGGGACTTTGGGTTTGAGATTTGAAAGTACTGGCAAGGCTGAAGTCTTACATCCACATATTTTCACCAGTATTTTCTGTTGACATTGTTGTAAGCAAGTGAAAACAGTATTCTCGTGATTTTGTTCCTCATCATAATTTTGTGTTGTGCAGTCCCCATACGGTTTTGGAAGTCTAGAATGGATTCTTGCTTTAAGTCCGACAGAGGAGGAGTATCCTGGTGGTATATCGAAACCATGGTAGAATGGAGTAGGAACTGTGTTTCGATTGTGAATTTGGACACGCATACCACCACTAAAACCCGTAGGATTCTTCATGTCATATATGCCGTAACTTCCAGGTGGAGAACTTTCTTTTCCAAGGGAGAGAATCAATGACAGACCATTATCTGGTCCGGGGTTGTTTTGTAGTATTTCTTCTGATTGGTTTTCATTAACAGCAAATGTGAAGCAGTTGTAGTAGTTTTTTCCATCAAAATTGAGAGAGAAATTTTGAATTCCGCAGTCGGCATTCTTAAATCTACAGCTTAAAACCATGTCGTCAAAACTATGGGCAATGTATTGCACAGCTTCTGGTAAATTTTCATAGAAAGCTTGGTGAGAATCAAGTTTTGAATCATGTTCTCCAAAATTAGTGTTTTGTAAGAATGAGAACCATTGCATCATGTCAGTGTTATTTGCAAGCACTTTGCTTACCCTTGTCATAGATATTGGGTTAGTATTACATACTGTAACTGCCGGAAAAGTAACACTCAACTTTTTTGATATATTTGTTACTTCTGTAGTTGGATATGACAAATACTTCTTCAGAATGAACCCCAGTTGTATTGAGGCAGCAATGAAAGCAAGCACCACAAGAACAGTCCAGAATAACTGCCGTCCTGTAGATCTTGCTTTTGCTATTTTGGATATTCCATGAACATTACTCTCTGATCCAAGTATTTTTGCTATGTCCACCATTGAAGTCTTTCTCTCTGTTGAGGTGTTGTCATCCATTTTGTCATCCACTCTCATAAATCTTCGGGATTAATTTTTATACTGTAGTTCTGAAAAGTATGTTAGTTAAAAGTATTAAATAGTTAAAAGTCACACAGAGGGAATACGACACAGATAAGTGAAAAATTATGATATTTCATGTACAGGTTACATGATGTTTCAAGTCATAAATAGACCAAAGTGGCTTTAAGTCTGAACTTCCTCTTTGGATTTTGGCCTGATGGATAATTGGATAATGTAACATCAAATTTGATATGAGAAAAGAGACACTAACTTTTTATTAACCAAGTTTTCAACGAAAACCTGAGTTATTAGATTGGGGTAGATGTCGGGCGGGTGGGCGGCGGCGTCAAACTGGTGTTTCCGGTCAATAACTTGTTTCGGTAAAGATATTTGAATAAAACTTGGTATGTATGTAGCTTATATCAAGACAAAGGCTGGGATTGATTTTGGGGTTTCTGGGATCAAGGTCAAGGTCACTGTTACTTAAAATAGAAAAAGGGTTTCTGGTCAATAACTTTTGTTTCGGTAAAGATATTTGAATAAAACTTGGTATGTATGTAGCTTATATCAAGACAAAGGCTGGGATTGATTTTGGGGTTTCTTGGGTCAAGGTCACTGTTACTTAAAATAGAAAAAGGGTTTCTGGTCAATAACTTAACTTAGGAATGAGCTATCGTGATGGAACTTGGTGTATAGAAAACTTATATAAAGTTGTAGCTTGGGATTGATTTTGGGGTTTCTGGGATCAAGGTCAAGGTCATTGTTACTAAAAATAGGGTTAGGGTTAGGGTAGGGTTAGGGTTAGCATATCTTCTACATGCATGGAGGGATTTTGATGAAAGTTGGCACAATTGTTCACCATCATGAGACGGAGTGTCATGCGCAAGAACCAGGTCCCTAGGTCTAAGGTCAAGGTCACACTTAGAGGTCAAAGGATACAAGAATGAAAATTTTGTCCGGAGCATATCTTCTTCATGCATAGAGGGATTTTGATGTAACTTGGCACAATTATACACCATCATGAGACGAAGTGTCTTGCGCAGTTCCCTTCTTTAGAATTACTTCCCTTTGTTGTTACTATAAATAGCTTATATTTTAACTTTTTCATTACTAAACGTAGGGAAAAATCGAGACCACTTTTCTGTAGTACAACATGCATGTTACATCCAATTTTGAGGTGTATTTTGACCAATGTCTACCTGGTAAGGATTCCTGTGTGGACTTACAAATTTTTTTTGGATTTTTTTTTTTAAGATTAACTTTCCTTAGTTGTTACTATAAATAACTTATATTGTAACTTTTTTATAATTGACCGTAGGGAAAAACCAAGACCACTTTTCTGTGGTACAACATAGTTGTTACTTTCTAATTTTAGGTGTATTTTAAGGTATCTCTACCTGGTAAGGAGTTTTTTTGTGGACTTAGAAAAACAAAAGAATTACAATGATTACTAAACAACCACAAAATTAAAATTACATCTGCAAATACAGGTGCTAGAGTAAAGAAATTTGCTGTGACGGGCATATATTGTGACATTCTGGCACTCTTGTTTATTCTTATGAAAAGTGTTGAAAACCTGGTTTCGTGGCATTGCCGCGTTTCTTGTTTTACATCAATTGGGTAAGGTTAAAAACAATTTTGGACAAATATTTCAACAAATTTCCATGGGAATAATTTATATCAGTTCTTAAAGTACGTTACAGTAATGTTCAAATGTATTTGTTATAAACATTCTCCTTTAACAGATAACATACATATCAATCAGAGGGATATAATGTGGGTGATTTCATTAGCTCGACAATTTGAAATCTTTCAGCTTTTGCTCTCATCCTTTCATCACCGTCCCAATGTCTGTAAGCTGGTATCTCTGTAAACACTTGTGGTAATGGATGACACTTCACCCACTTGTTCATTGTTGTGATCTGACTTGCAGTTCCCTAGTTCAATAACTGTATTTTGCATTTTTAGCCAAAGGCTCAGGGTGAGCTGTTGATCGCTCATCGTCCGGCGTCCCTCCATCCGGTGTCCGTCCATCCACACTTTCCTTTAAACAACATCCCCTAAACCACCAAGTCAATTTTGATGAAACTTCACAGGGATGATCCTTGGATGGTCTTCTTTAAAACTTGGTCAAAGAATTGAATTCCATACAGAACTCTGGTTGCCACAGCAACTGAAAGGTAAAACTTCAAAAATCTTCTTGTCCAAAACCACATGGCCTAGGACTTTGATATTTGGTATGTGGCCTCTACAAAAAATTGTTCAAATTATCCCCCTATGGTCATTATGACTCCACCCAGGGGGTCACATGGTTTATATAAACTTGGAAAATCTTGTCAAAAACAAATAGGCATAGGGCTTTGATATTTGGTATGTAGCATCATATAGTGGGCCTCTACCAAGATAGTTCAAATGATCCCCCTAGGGTGAAATATGGCCCCGCCCAGGGGCTCACATGGTTTTTAAAGACTTGTATAGGAAAACAATTTGAAAAAATCATCTGGTCTGAGACTACAAGACCTAGGCATTTGAAAATTGGTATGTAGCCTTGTGGTTCTCTACCAAGATTGTTCAATTTATTACTCTGGGGTGAAATGAGGCCCTGCTATGGGGTCCCTAGCTTTACATATACATATCTAGAAAAAAACTTTAAAAATCTTCTTGTCTGAAATTGCAAGGCATAGGCTTTTGATATTTGGTATGTTGCATTGCCTAGTGGTCTACTACCATAATTTTTCAAATTATGCCCCTGGGGTGAAAGAGGTCCTGCCCTGGGGGTCCCAAGTTTAACATAGACTTATATAGGAAAAACTTTAAAAATCTTCTTGTCTGAAAGTTCAAGGCCTATGCCTTTAATATTTTGTATGTATCATTGCCTAGTTGATCTCTAACAAGATTGTTCGAATTATGCCCCTGGGATGAAAAAAGGCCCCGTCCCAGGGGTCACTTGATATATGGGTTATATAGGAAAAATACTTAAAAAATCATCAGATTATATTTCCTAGGCTGTTTGATTATATTTACGGGATGACCCCAAGTGATAAGGTGCCACCCTGCCAACTGACCTACTTTCTTAATATTATAGCATCAGTTTGCCATTTGAAACATGTGGCTCATATTACTCAGGTGAGCGATTAAGGGTCATCATGACCCTCTTGTTTAAATTTGGCTCAAAAATGGCCGATTTTTCACTGACTTTTTGGGGGTGGGCCCTTAATAGAGGATGGGTGATTATCAGAATAAATACAGTACAAAGTTTAAAACAAATTCCATTAATGGAATTTTTTTAACCCTAAACTGTGGCAACCAGAGATAGCACTGTGAAGCCAGCAGGAACTGTCTGTAACCAGCCAAAGTATTCATTCTATGAATGGTATATTAAACCTTGTACTTCATATTTTTCCATAGTGAAATGTAAATTTGTAGCTGTTACAGAAAAATTATATTTGATATTTTTGTTGTCAATTCACTGTTATTTTTGTAAACATGATAGTAAAGATGAAAGAAATATTCTTGGTTAAGAAAATTAATGAAGTTTAAGTACCTTGGAGTCTTGAAAGTCCCTGATAACAACTGCATGAAACAGTATAGTTTTCCTCAATGATTAACTACAGCTGTAGTACAAAACTTTATCTTTCATTTTCTTAGTTCTGAGATGTTGCCAGCTTATGCTACCTACAGACTGGTTTACAACATCTGATTTATATTGCCCCACATGTGAAGGTCCCTGGAAAGCAGGTTATGGAAACATGGTCTTATCAAATATCAGTGATGAAAATTATAAACAGACATGGCTACTGATAAAACCAGTCAAAATATGAACTACTAACATTTTATTCTAGATGTATTTCTTGCAAATTTTATTTACAGACAGTTTTAAAAAAATCAAAGAAAATTATTCCAAGGTACAATATAAGATAGGAATAATTAAGTAAATATAAAATTGTATGCAGTCTTCTTTTGAATGCTAACTCTAATTGTGCTGGACATGACTGATTCTGCAGTCTAATCATGATCTACACTATTTACCATTCAGTCAGTATCTTTCTGGTAAGCACCCCTTTTAACAGTTAATGGCACTGTCCAAATTGAAAGGTGGATAAGTTCATTATAGAAATTTAGCATTGTAAGTTTGTTTGTTTGTTTGTTTGTTTTGGGTTTAACACCATTTTTCAACAGTATTTCAGTCATGTAACGGCGGGCAGTTAACCTAACCAGTGTTCCCGGATTCTGTACCAGTACAAACCTGTTCTCCGCAAGTAACTGCCAACTTCCCCACATGAATTATCAGAGGTGGAGGATGAATAATTTCAGACACAATGTCTTTCATCAAATCGTCATGGAGAACATAAGCCCCGCCCGAGGATCAAACTTGCGACTCCGCGATCCGTAGACCAACGCTCTCCCTACTGAGCTAAGCGGGCGGGTAGCATGGTAAGGGCTAAACAAAGTGAAAGCAAGCTAAGGGTTAAACAATGTAAAATGTAACCTGGGATGATATCATGAATTTTAGTTAAAAGCCAAAATGACCCTTTAAAATAAACTCACTTTTGCTGACCTGAACGGACTTGAATCTGTCAGTTATGTAGTTAACAGTATACCCAGCTACCCTGAAGCATTTTTCCACTCTCTACTCCTGCAGTATTGTGGATATGGAAAAAAAAAAAGAGTAAAACTTAAAAAGTGTATAGAAATAAAAATGTGGAGTTAGTTACGGCGAAATACCTTAACAGACTTTAAAAGTGTCCTTCATTAAGTAGTTACAGACCCTAGTAAACCAGAAATAATACCAAATTTTCACATCATCACATCATTAAATGAGCCGTGCCATGAGAAAACCAACATAGTGGCTTTGCGACCAGCATGGATCCAGACCAGCCTGTGCATCCGCAAAGTCTAGTCAGGATCCATACTATTCGCTAACGGTTTCTCTAATTGCAATAGGCTTTGAAAGCGAACAGCATAGATCCTGACCAGACTGCGCGGATTTCAAGGAAATGGTCTCTTCACTTTGATTAATAAACAGTTATGTGTTCACTGTGTATCACCTTCCTACTATATCTGCCAACAGGGCCTGCATGGCCCGCTGAGTGGTTAAGGTTGCTGCCTTTAAATTACTTGCTCTGCCCACTGTGTCTGAGGGCCTGCATGGCCCGCCAAGTGGTTAAGGCTACTGCCTTCAAATCACTTGCCCCTCATCGATACTGGTTCAAGCCTCACTCTGGGCATTGAATTCTTTATGCAAGGAAGCCAGCCAGCTGACTTATTGAAGGTTGGTGGTACTACTCAGGTACCGTCCTGTGATATATGACCTATGATTGTGTTTATGTGATGTTAAACCCAACAAAAACAAAAAACAAATATCTGGTCATGATAGGTTGCTCTTTTCTATTTCAGATAAATTTCATGTAAACTGTATAGTCGTTCCTGCTTTTACTGATGTAGTCCATTAATAAAGACCCTTATTTTGTACTAAAACAATTGTTTAAGTCTTTAAGATTTACCTTTCTTTTTGTATCTGTGCATCCATTTGTCTATCCATTGGAATTTGTGTTGTACATATCTCAAAAATATTTGACCTAAAGTCATTGAACGTCATATAAGATATTTATTCTTCATGTTAAGTTGTGCATCATGGGTTCGCTTGGGATTTCAGCCTGCCAGACTGAGTTATAACACTTGACTTAGTACAATATATGCTAAAAGTTTCATGCATATCTCAAGATGTATTTGATCTAGAGTTGAGGAACCATATAGAAATATCACCGAGCATTTGAAGTTGTGCACTTGTGGTTTTGTTTGGGATTTTAGTCTGTTAGATCAGAGTTATAGCCCTTGACTTAGTTAAAATGTGCATTAAAAGCCTAAAAGTTTGTGTAGCATGCGTCTCAAAAAGTATTTGACCTAGAGTTTTATTTGGGACTTCCCCTTCCCTTCAACCACCATTCCACACCCCTGTCCCTCATAAAGACTTAGTGATTAACCTTCTTTGATGACTCACACCCCCTAAACAAAGGTAATATGAAAGTTTACTTAGATTTGCATTGTCAATAGTAACAGAATACTATGACCATACTGTGACAGCAATTGGGGGAGGTCATATATGACTGCTGTGTCAGCTCTGTAACTCTTGAACTGCTTGAAGGATTTCAAAGAAACTTGGCACAAATGTTCACCACACTGAGACGACGTGCAGAGCGCTTGTTTGGGATGACTAGCTTCAAAGTCAAGATCACACTTCGGAGTTAAAGGTCATATATGACTGCTGTGTCCACTCTGTAACTCTTGAACTGCTTGAAGGATTTCAAAGAAACTTGGCACAAATGTTCACCACACTGAGACAACGTGCAGAGCGCTTGTTTGGGATGACTAGCTTCAAAGTCAAGGTCACACTTCAGAGTGAAAGGCCATATAATATTATATGACTTTGCTGTGTCCGCTCTGTAACTCTTGAACTGCTTGAAGGATTTCAAAGAAACTTGGCACAAATGTTCACCACACTGAGGCGACATGCAGAGCACATGTTTTGGATGACTGGCTTCAAGGTCAAGGTCACACTTAGGGGTCAAAGGTCATATATGACTTTGCCTTGAGTATATTGCTATGCATTGCAGTGCTCTTGTTTTTATTTGGTAGATCCCGTTTTGTTCTCTTACAATAATCTTTTTTTAATTACTTCCCTTTTTTCTTACTGTAAATAGCTTATTTTGAAACTTTTTTGTTATTGGCAGTAAGGAAAACCCGAGACCACTTTTCTGTGGTACAACATGGATGGTACCACATGGATGGTACATCCAATTTTTAGATGTATTTTGACATAACTTTACCTGGTAAGAATTTTTTTGTGGACTTAGAAATTTTTATTTTTTAATTTCTGTTTTTTTTGTTCCTGTCCTTTGGGCTTCAATAGTCAAGTTCTTTAAATTTTGCTCCCATCCTCTGATGTAAGCCTTGGGCGTATATTGCCCCGCTTTGGGCGCTCTTGTTGTATTAGTAAAGTCAAGACTTTTTAAAGGGCAGTTGCGTGCATGGAATGTTTATTAACATGATTAAACTTACATTGCACAAGGGACGGCATAGCACGAATGCCAGTATAGGTTTAGGAGTGCTAAAAGTCATGTAAGGAACATCATTGCAGTTTAATCAGTTGTTTATTGTATACCTCAACACAATAACAATATTCAGTGTCTTAACTTACACATTAATACAGTGTCTTTAGGTATACAATACAGTCACTGTATTGTATACTTAAAGACACTGTATTGTGTAAATATTTTATGCTCTTAAGTGAAATACTGAAATTTATCAGGAAATTAAAATTGATATTTTCACTGTTTCAGACAGTAAAAAATATCATATTTATTGTTCTCTGGTACGGAACTACACTTGAATGCGAAAGAATATGAATTATAGATAATAGAAAATTTCTTGCAAAATACATTGTGTACTTCAGTAAAGATATAGATGTGTTGGAATAGTAACAGGATCATGAATATAATATTATACATTCTATAATGATAAAATGTAAAGAAGTCAGGAAACGTAATAGACCTAATTACTGTTTTTCTACAAAGATATCCTGATGTCATGACATTATGACATCATGATGCGATGCATGTGACGTTGCATGAACAAACTGGATATAATTTGGTTAAAACCATTTTAAAAAACATCAAATTAATAGAACATTTGTTTGTTCAGTGTAAGATCAAAATACATTTCACTTGCGAAGACCATAATTTACATTTTCACTCATGGCTGTGCCATTCTTGAAAATATTGCATTACAGTGTTCACTCTGTGACATATATTTTGATCTTACACTAAAACATTGAACAAATAGCCTCGAGGTATTGAATAAGTAGAATCACAGTATTGAATTAATTAAGACATTGTATTGTATAATGAAAGACACTGTATTGTACAAGTTACGACACTGTATTATATAAGCAAAGACACTGCATTTTATAAGTAAAATCATTGTATGGTATAAGTATAATCATTGTATTGTATAAAGAAAGATACTGTATTACAAGTGTAAGTATATACACTGTATTGTTGGTTGTTTCAGCAAATTGTGAACCTGAAAGATGATTGGACAGCATACTACAGACCACAGGGTGAATATGTGGAAGATGAAACTCATGAAGATATCATGTTATTGCTGGAAGCCAGAAGACCAACAAATGTTGATACTTTCCTCAAACATGAGCTGGAAGTGGCACCTGCAGAGAAAGTGCATGTAAGAGATCTTTGAATGTATAGTTTTTTACCCATAGCTAGAGATTGCTTCGTTTTACATTGGCTAGACTTCATAGGATGATTGTCTGTGGTCAGTAGATGACCCATATTGTTTTGGGATCTATAGATAAAAAAAATCAGGGTAATAGTGACCTTTAAACTGAAAATAGTTTCTGCTCATTAACTATTAAAAGAATGCTTTAGCCTAGTTGTCGAATGGTTTTGTATTCATCGAATGCTTTACAGGTTTGTAGCTTGTAGTCAGCAGATGACCATGGTTTTTACTGTGTTCATTTGGTCAAAAGGTCATAGAAAACAAGATTACATACCTACTTGCATCCAGCAGGTCATCATAGGGAGGGGGCATATGTGTTTTACAAACAGTTATTGTTTCTTAGGTATGTGATATTTGTGCTACTAGTATTACTTGCAATGATGATTCACTAATTAATTGAAAAAATATTAAAAAATGACCATTAAGATGTCCTTATCTGTGTAACTATGAAGAAAAGCACTTGTTTTAGATATTAGCTCATGGGGCAGCTGTGGCCTGGAAGTCTGGTACACCATTTGGTATTATTTTACACTGTACCTTAGATGAGTTTGTAACATTGGCCATGGCATTCTGTGAGGACCGCCTCACCATGGATGAAGATCTTGAAGTTAACTCTATCATGAGTAAGTTTTAAAGCTGCACACTTCTAGGTGTTCATTTGAATATTGAAATGTTCAAAACAAATTTTTGATATAATTGAAAGATAAAAAAATCATAAATCTGTACCATTTAAGCAAAGATCTTTAAAATAAGATAGAACTGTAACTCTTATAAGAAACAGATCAAAATCTCCCCAAGTATCACAATTACCAAATGAGATCTGTTTAATTGATTAAGAGTCTTTCTTAATTTAATAAATATCTAGGGGTCTGATAAATTAGTTTATGCGATACATGCTTCACAAGAAAATGGCCAAATAAGATCTTCATTTCAAAGTCTTGAAATACTTATTTGCAGATAATTACCATTTTTAGCTCATCTGATTTTTTGAAAAAAAATGATGAGTTATTGTCATCACTTGAGCGTTTGTCGGCGTCGGTGTCGGCGTCGGCGTCTGCGTCGGCGTTGCCTGGTTAAGTTTTATGTTTAGGTCAGCTTTTCTCCTAAACTATCAAAGCTATTGCTTTGAAACTTGGAATACTTGTTCACCATCATATGCAGACCCTGTATAGCAAGAAACATAACTCCATCTTGCTTTTTGCAAGATTTATGGCCCCTTTTGTACTTAGAAAATATCAGATTTCTTGGTTAAGTTTTATGTTTAGGTCAACTTTTCTCCTAAACTATCAAAGCTATTGCTTTGAAACTTAGAATACATGTCACCATCATAAGCAGACCCTGTACATCAAGAAGCATAACTCCATCTTGCTTTTTGCAAGAATTATTGCCCCTTTTGGACTTAGAAAATCAGTTTTCTTGGTTAAGTTTTATGTTTAGGTCAGCTTTTATCCTAAACTATCAAAGCTATTGCTTTAAAACTTGCAACTCTTGTTCACCATCATAAGCTGACCCTGTACAGCAAGAAACATAACTCCATCCTGCTTTTTGCAAGATTTATGGCCCCTTTTGGACTTAGAAAATATCAGATTTCTTGGTTAAGTTTTATGTTTAGGTCAACCTTTTCTCTTAAACTATCAAAGCTATTGCTTTGAAACTTGCAACACTTGTTCACCATCATAAGCTGACCCTGTACAGCAAGCAACATAACTCCATCCTGCTTTTTGCAATAATTATTGCCCCTTTTGGACTTAGAAAATCATTATCTTGGTTGAGTATTATGTTATTGAGTGTAAGTCAACTTTTCTCATAAACAATCAAAGCTATTGCTTTAAAACTTGCAACAGTTTTTCACCATCATAAGTGGACACTGTACATCAAGAAACATAACTCTATCCTGCTTTTTGCAAGAATGATGGCCCTTTTTAGACTTAAAAAATCATGGGTAGGACAATATTTCTATTATACAAAAAAAATCAGATGAGCGTCAGCACCCGCAAGGCGGTGCTCTTGTTTCCACTTAGGGAGCACCTTGTGAATCAGAACAATGCAGTTTACTTTACTTTTAGCTGTGAAGGTAGAGGGAAAATCTACAAGTCTTGTTCAGAATCAGGAGATTGACACAGATACAGTCACTGAAAGTGCCTTGAAACCAAACAGTATTCCTGCTGAAACTGACAGAAATGTCAATAATGCTGAAGATGACAACAGTATTGCTAAACAGTTGGAACATTTATTAGTGCCATCCTCTGAGCAGGATCAGTTAACTGAATTGTGGTCAAATGAGTCTTTAGCATCAAATTCTTCAATTGGTCGTACTTCTGAACTTCTCGATATGATTGACTCGGAAGCACGGGAAACTGAGACGCGTGCCGAAGAATCAATGATGGAAAGTGGGGCCGGAGAGGGGTTAAGTGATTTCGAACTCGCAGGCAGCTCAAGTAGTACTTCAGGGTCTCTTTCTCAGAGTTGGAGATTTGTTCGTCAGACCTCACTGGCAAAACCGCCAAATGTGCTAGTTTATGCAGGGAAGATAGACTCAGTGAGAAAATTTAACAAAGTAAAGAAAATCCTTGAACAGTGCTTAGATAACGAGTCATACGTAATATATCATTTAAAACACGAGGAAATAGAAACTACGCCATGGATCGAGAACACCATTCTGTTAGTTATTGCATCCAAGAAAAGATATGCAGACTCAAACGAGGCCTTCTTGAAATATTTCAAAGCGGGAGGAAAAATTCTTGGCTTAGGGAGCGGATTTGATCAAGAATTAGTCGGGCAAACAATGATTCGTAAGGAAAATTGGATTGTGAATCTAAACTATAAAAGTTGGTCTGACGTTTCTTTAATTTCTGGAATGTATGCTTATGACACAAATACTGTGGTAGTTGATGATAGTCGCGTTACAAAACTTGCTACGGACAAAAATGAAAACGTGCTTATCGTAAAAGTGAACCAAGAAACAAAAAGAAGTGCAGGCTCTGCTATTTTGTCTCAGGTAAGGATCTGTTTACATGTCAATAAAATTTGCTCAAGCATGTCTTAATCTCTAGCTTTTTGTAGAATACTATATTGTAAGAAAAATTATGTCAGAACACTCACCTAGTTTGCTCATTTAAATGACAACTCAAACTTAGTTATTGGAATGCTCTTGGTTAAATTTTAATGACACACAATATATCTGAAATTAGGAGACCTAGGTAAATATTTGTACAGATTCCTGGAATGGTATTAATGATGACTTACTTCCCTTAAATGGCTTAAATACCATTGAAAAATAGCATTAAACCCATATCAGATAAAATAACTAAAAGATCCATTAAAACTGTAGACACATTAAGTTCTATTAAATGACATTCTGCAAGAAATATACTTAATTATTATTTTTTTTTATTTCATGGCACAAAGTTTTGTGGTTTGGACCAAAGCAGATATTTCAGGGGTGTATGGGTTTTGGATTTTGACCTTTGGACATAAAATAAATGGGCATTTTACTTGCTTGTTTAATTTTGTGGATTGAATCAGCCATGAAATCCACAAAAAATATTCCCCCCACAGATCCTAATGATTTCACAGTACTTCGAAGGGTCATTATTATTCATTGGGACTATGTAGGGATCATACCACAAAATATTATTCTCACAGTTTGAAATGATTTCACAGTATCTCCCAAGTCACACAGAATCCTTATGTGTATTCTATGACTGCACTATTTTTACAGGTGTTGTTTGATAAGGATGCAGGGGATATGGGTGTGACACCAGAGATGTTTAACGCATTGAAGAAATCAAACACTGCTAGGTTTGAGATCCTAGGACAACTTCTCACCACCCTAGGATTAGAATGTAGTGCTAGCTCTCCACCAGTACTTACACCAGCTGTACTTGTTGCCAAAGAATCAGTAAGTTGATTTCCATGATCAGGGGTTCCACTAGACCTGAAAACCCAAGAGTCCCAGGACCCTTGGGCCCAAATTTTGAAGGGTCCTTTTCCAAAATACAGGAGTCCTGTCCAAACACGTCCATATAATTGACTATATTTTTTTTAGTAATACCAGGAAGGTCTAATACGTATCATTTGTTCCAGGTAATACGTAGATCTTTACCTAAGAAAACAATAAACCCAAGATCATGTTACAGCATAATAAAAATGTCAGTTTCAGGTCATATATTGTAAACTAATATTTATCAAAATTCATGTTATTTTGATTAGGTTTTTCTTCTATGTTTCATTTAATTTTTAATAACAGAACAGTGCTATAACAATATAAAAATGTATCCAAAATGTACTATCCGGATACTGTTACACTTTTGGAATGTCACCGGAAAGTAGTTTTTGCTCAGTTTACTTGCCAAACTAAGCTGAATCAGATATAGTTCCTCAAATAATTATGCTACTTATCATTAAAAACTGCATTGAAAGTCAGTTTTTTTCAAGGAATTTTGGAAATATGCATATGACATCGGGTGTAATTAGACTCGTGAACAGACATTCTAATCTTATTTTTGCTTTCAAAATTCATCAAAATTTGTGAAGTTTCTTGTTGAAATTACGGTATGATCACTAAGCAATGGTCTAATTTAAGGTTTGCATGAAAAAATCTTGCAGGGCACTTTTCACATGCTTGGTAATCAGCTGCTTACGATAATTTAATAATTGGCGCCTTTTTTGACTGTCCACAGGATCAATACGCTTTATCAATTAATTTCAACACTTCATTGATTCTTGTTACCTATGTGTACTCGCCGTGACGTAACTTGCTGATAAAAAAAATCAGCGAGGCATGTCTACAGGAGAAAGTGCAGGATTTAGCAGAAGATCAAAGACAGGAGGGCATGACGGCGAGTGTTTATTTTGGAATACACGTGTCTATCGTGGAAATAGTTTTACTGAAGGAAATGAATGATAAGAGAAAGGATTATCAAAGGAAAATGCCTCCGGGTCCCGAAGGACGCACAGGCAAGTATCATGCCGGGTCCTTTGAGCGTCTTTTGAAAATCTCCTGGGTCTGGACCCGGGGTCCTGGGTCAAATGGAACCCCTGATGATCTTGTTGATACCTGGCATAAAGCACTCAGGTTTCAGTTACGCAGAAATATTCAGAGTGTTAATTGTATTGCTGATGAAAATGGTCTACGTATTTTGTAATTTAGTTGCCTGCAAAATTGCTAATTGCTTGGTTGCATTTTATGCTTCCAGGCGATCTTTTTGTAGATTTGATGTTTCTTAGGTTTGAATGTTCATACCAAGGTCCATATAAAGATATTTCTTCAGAACTTTTTAGCTCACCTGTCACAAAGTGACAAGGTGAGCTTTTGTGATCGCGTGGCGTCCGTCGTCAGTGCGTGCGTGCGTAAACTTTTGCTTGTGACCGCTCTAGAGGTCACATTTTTCATGGGGTCTTTATGAAAATTGGTCAGAGTGTTCATCTTGATGATATCTAGGTCAAGTTCGAAACTGGGTCACGTACGGTCAAAAACTAGGTCAGTAGATATAAAAATAGAAAAACCTTGTGACCTCTCTAGAGGCCATATTTTTCATGAGATCTTCATGAAAATTAGTCAGAATGTTCACCTTGATGATATCTAGATCAAGTTTGAAACTGGGTCACGTACGGTCAAAAACTAGGCCAGTAGGTCTAAAAATAGAAAAACCTTGTGACTTCTCTAGAGGCCATATTTCTCAATGGATCTTCATGAAAATTGGTCAGAATGTTCACCTTGATGATATCTAGGTCAAGTTCGAAACTGGGTCACGTGGGGTCAAAAACTAGGTCAGTAGATTTAAAAATAAAAAAACCTTGTGACGTCTCTAGAGGCCATATTTTTCATGAGGTCTTCATGAAAATTGGTGAGAATGTTCACCTTGATGATATCTAGGTCAGGTTTAAAAGTGGGTCACGTGGGGTCAAAAACTAGGTAAGTAGGTCTAAAAATAGAAAAACCTTGTGACGTCTCTAGAGGCCATATTTCTCAATGGATCTTCATGAAAATTGGTCAGAATGTTTACCTTGATGATATCTGGGTCAAGTTTGAAACTGGGTCATGTGGGGTCAAAAACTAGGTCAGTAGGTCTGAAAATAGAATAACTTTGTGACCTCTCTAGAGGCCATATTTTTCATGGGATCTTCATGAAAATTGGTCAGAATGTTCATCTTGATGATATCTAGATCAAGTTCGAAACTGGGTCATGTGCGGTCAAAAACTAGGGCAGTAGGTCTAAAAATAGAAAAACCTTGTGATGTCTCTAGAGGCCATATTTCTCAATGGATCTTCATGAAAATTGGTGAGAATGTTCAGCTTGATGATATCTAGGTCAAGTTCGTAACTGGGTTATGTGCAGTCAAAACTAGGTCAGTAAGTTGAAAAATAGAAAAACCTTGTGACCTCTCTAGAGGCCATATTTTTCAAGAGATCTTCATCAAAATTGGTGAGAATGTTCACCTTGATGATAGCTGGGTCAGGTTTAAAAGTGGGTCACATGCCTTCAAAAGCTAGGTCAGTAGGTCAAATAATATTAAAACCTTTTGACCTCTCTAGAGGTCATATTTTTCAATGGATCTTCATGAAATTGGTCAGAATTTTTTATCTTGATGATATCTAGGTCACATGTGCTCAAAAACTTGGTCACTTTGTCAAATAATAGAAATAACGACGTCATACTCAGTTCAACACTGGGTCATGTGGGGATAGGTGAGCGATTCAGGACCATCATGGTCCTCTTGTTTATATAAACCAGCAAAAGAAATTATTTCCAATAATGTTAACATTTACTTTCAGAATTTGAAACACAACTTTTTGAAATCAATAGAGAACAGACTTTCATCAGGAGTTTTAAAATATGGCACGCAGAGCCTGCAATTCACAACAGATGACAGTTCACCTGCTGAGGAAAATCTACTTCCAGTTCTCACAGAGGAGAGTGAACCATTTATGAAGAACTTCAACCAGGGAGAGTACTGTGGTAACTTGAAAAGTAGGATTCTGGGAAATACTGTGATCTATGTGGATGTGATCCCGACAACCATGACACTGCTGGATGGGTAAAATACTTTCCTTTATGATATGAAAATAAGCATCATCATAAGTTTTTATTTTTCAGAATTTGAATATTTACCAAAAAGAAATATCAAAATTTGTGTTACAGGTTGAGATGCAAATCCACTATCTATAATAAATAGTTGATATCTATTCTTTTACTAGTAAATTTAAGCCATAGTCTGAGATTGCAAGCATATTCTAGAAATGTAAATAATGATCATTCATTACTTATTTTTCTCAAAAAACACTTGGAAACAGTTGGAAATGAAAGTTTTGTTTGGTGTATTTTGATATGGGTCTTACAAAGGTTAATAAGAAGAACACTGTCACAAGAGAAAAGAGGAATACATGTTCAGGTGGAGTTTATGTATTGGATAAAATGACTTGTGTTTAGCAAGTTTTTTTATGCATGAATTTTAAGGTCAGAATATTCCATCCAGCTTGTGTATGGAAGGTTGATGATTCTTTCAAGGTGCTTGCTCATGATTAAATAAGGATGGGAGGGACACCTGATGTCTTCTTCTGCCATGAAATGTTAGAAAGACTTTACATGACCTATAACTTTGATGGTATGTTGTTAAACCAGCAGCAATACAGTCAGGATATCTTTAAAGTTGTCAAATTGATGTAGGTCAGTCTTTCTATTTATAGATTGATGTTCTCAGTTCCTGAAACTACTGGCCTAATAGCTATAGCCAGACAGCAAACACAGGGTGTAGGTGAGCAATAAAATATACTCTTCTGTTGAACTGTTTGGTAAGAAATTACATTCTCTATTTTCCATGTTTTTGAAAATATATTTGATTATGTAACTGTAACTTCTGTGACATAGTGTTTTGGACTGCAGATACTACAATGTAGTTTAGCTGCTTTCATGATTCCAACATGCAACTGTGTTACTCTACCCTTTCAAATCTAGTATATCAGTCCAGAATTATTACTGATGTAGAAGAATTTAAAGCCCATACTTGACTTAGTTTGATATGTGCCTGTGTCTGTAGTGTTCAATGATATAAAATCATCTGAGATAGTTGCATCTTTTTTATTTTTGAATGGATTGTGAAGGAACTTCTTGATAGTTTCATAAATTACGACTTGCACTTTAGCCAAGTAGGGCTTGTATAGACTGGGATAGTATTTATCTCTCACTGGTTTTTGTGACTTACATAATCGGAATTACTAGTATACCGTCTACCCCTGTACCACTGTACATCCTGTCTGAGACAGTTTTGCATTCAGTTATTTTAGGGAAATATATTATAGAAGATATATTTATTTAGGTCTCATTAAGTAAAGGATGCTTCTTGGATGCCAATATATTGCAGGTAGAGGAGGAAACAGTTGGTTGAGCCCTATTGGGTGCGCCATGTTCTCGTTACATGTCAAGTTACCAGTAGACAGTAATCTTGGCAAGGCTGTGTCCTATCTTCAACACATAACCTCCCTCGCTGTTGTGTACAGTGTGTGTACACTGGAAGGATATCAGGTAGGGTTTCTCTCATCAAAATACAAAATGGACAATATTCTCAGCAAAACTGTGTCCTTTTTCAACTAATATCTTTCCTCACTGTTGTGTACAGTGTGTGTGAAAATGAATAGTATCAGTTAAGTATCTAGAGTCTACACTGCCAAACTCATTTCAGACAGAAATCTCAGCAAGGCTGTATCATTTCTTGCATACCAGGCCTGGATTTTCAGTGACCTCACCAGTGCTGGTAAACTCCATCTTACACCCCAGTGTGTAGGATGACTCTAGTGCTCTAAATGACATGTAACGAAATACACCCGTATAGTAGATTTGTGTAGTAATTATATTGATTTTACGTAAAACCAAATAAAATCAAATACCTTGATAGTTCCTCTTTGTTCCTTATGATATATTTCCCAATTCAAAAAATGTTATTTTATGGAAAAAAACATAGTTTTACTGCAGATGGTAATATTAAGCCTGTACTATTTACCTTGCTTTTGTCTTTGTAACATTATGACATACTTCTTTTTTAGTGACATAAAGTTCCCGCACTTTGTAAATGCACTACTGTAAAAAAAGTGCCATAAGAAAGTCTTTTGTTTGAATTTATTTTTGCTATTATTTATTGAATATGGCATTCTAGAAAAAGATTGTAGGTGCAGGTGGAAATATCCAGCTTTTGGGTAAATGAGAGCGTCGTTAACCCAAAACATTTACCACCGAGCTGGATATTCCCGTCTGCACCTACCACCAGTAAAAGAATGTTATAATGTTCAACACATAACCTCATTAATGGTGTTGTGCTATGTGTGTAAACAGGAAGGGTACCAGGAAGGTACCTACTTTTCACTGTCAGACTACTGGCAGACTGTAATCTCAGCAACAGTTTAATATGCTCATAATTTGGGAATATTATCATCAATATTCTACATGGCCAGCCAACAGTTTTGAAAAGTACAAATTTTCTGCTTCAAAAAATATCTGATTTTGCAACTTATTCAGTTTAAACATGGAGAAATTGCAGTTTTTACTGCATTTCTACATCAGTGTGTAACATTAAACTTTTAAATGAATATTTTATCTTGAAAATATAATCTAAAAAGCAGGTCATGTTATGAGACTGAGATAAGCTGTATTTAAATGTTTTTTGTAGGACATTGACCTGAGACTGAAGTGGCCAAATGACATTTACTATGGCCGTGAGATGAAACTTGGTGGTGTTATCGTAAAGTCAACATTCATGGATGGCATGGTACATGCTACGATTGGTAAGAAAAAACTAAGGATAACAGTATTTTCTGTTCATTTTGGGAAATGGTAATTCTGCACCCATAAAAGCATGTGATATGCGTAGAACCTACAACCATAATCACATGCTTTTTGTGTTACATTATTAGAATGCAAAAATGTTTTGACTTTAATTACTTTAATATCTGGCATGGAGGTAAAACATGCCATTAAGTCTGTCACATTTTTGGTTTTGGATACCAGACATACAGGTTGAGAAGTTCCATAGCAGCTCTCCTAGTTTATATTGTTTTAAAGTATTGTTCATTTGAAATAATTAGCTTGTCCGATTTTTGGAGAGAAAAAAATGCAGGGTATTGTAGTCACTTGATTGTCAGTTTGGTTAAAATTTTTGTTTAGGTCCACCTTTTCGCAGTAAAATATTAGAACTACAGCTTTGAAACTTGCACATTTATTTATCATCTTAAGATGACTGAGTAGGCCAAGAACCATAACTCTTAATATGCATTTTGTCAGAATTATGGCCTTTTTTGTACTTAAAAAATTTGATTTTCTTCATAAAATTTTTTGTTTAGGTCCACTTTTTTCCCAAAAACTATAAGAGCTGTAGCTTTGAAACTTTGCACATTTGTTTATCATCATTAGTGAGAAAATAGACCAAGAACCATAACTCTAACCTACACTTTGTCAGAATTATAGCCCTTTTTATACTTAGAAAATTTGGATTTTTTGGTTAAATTTTTTGTTTATGTCCACTTTACTTGAATACTTTATGAACACAAGCTTTGAAACTTTGCAGACTTGTTACCCAACCTTAAGTTAGTAAGTAGGTCATGAGCCATAAGTCTGATATGCATTTTGTCTGAATTATGGCCTTTTATGTACCTAGAAATTTTGAATTTATTTTTTTAGGTCCACTTTTCTTGAATTCTATAAAAGCTATAGCTTTGAAACTTTGTACACTTGTATATTATCAATATGTTAGTATATAGGTCAAGAACTATATCTCTCTTCTGCATTTTGTTAGATTATTGGCCTCTTTAACATACAAAATCAGTATTTCTTGGTTGTTTTTTGTTTAAGTTCACTTTTCTGGAATACTTACTATAGCTTTGAAATTCATATAAATTTTGTCATCAATTAAGATGAGTTAGAAGGCTAAGAACAGTGGCTCTTTTCTTAGATATTGCCCAGCACCAGGTCCTACAGATGAGCGATGGCATCTGCAGGCCGTGCTCTTGTTTTTAGCTCACCTGTCACAAAGTGACAAGGTGAGCTTTTGTGATCGCGTGGCGTCCGTCGTCCGTGCGTCCGTCCGTCAGTCCGTCCGTAAACTTTTGCTTGTGACCACACTAGAGGTCACATTTTTCATGGGATCTTTATGAAAGTTGGTCAGAATGTTCATCTTGATGATATCTAGGTCAAGTTCGAAACTGGGTCACATGCAGTCAAAAACTAGGTCAGTAGATCTAAAAATAGAAAAACCTTGTGACCTCTCTAGAGGCCATATTTTTCATGAGATCTTCATGAAAATTGGTCAGAATGTTCACCTTGATGATATCTAGGTCAAGTTCGAAACTGGGTCACGTGGGGTCAAAAACTAGGTCACTAGGTCTAAAAATAGAAAAACCTTGTGACCTCTCTAGAGGCCATATTTTTCGTGAGATCTTCATGAATATTGGTCAGAATGTTCACCTTGATGATACCTAGGTCAAGTTCGAAACTGGGTCACGTGGGGTCAAAAACTAGGTCACTAGGTCTAAAAATAGAAAAACCTTGTGACCTCTCTAGAGATCATATTTTTCATGAGATCTTCATGAGTATTGGTCAGAATTTTCACCTTGATGATACCTAGGTCAAGTTCGAAACTGGCTCACGTGGGGTCAAAAACTAGGTCAGTAGGTCTAAAAATAGAAAAACCTTGTGACCTCTCTAGAGGCCATATTTCTCAATGGATCTTCATGAAAAATGGTCAGAATGTTCACCTTGATGATATCTAGGTCAAGTTTGAAACTGGGTCACGTACAGTCAAAAACTAGGTCAGTAGGTCTGAAAATAGAAAAACTTTGTGACCTCTCTGGAGGCCATATTTTTCATGGGATCTTTATGAAAATTGGTCAGAATGTTCATCTTGATGATATCTAGGTCAAGTTCGAAACTGGGTCACGTGCGGTCAATAACTAGGTCAGTAGATCTAAAAATAGAAAAACCTTGTGACCTCTTTAGAGGCCATATTTTTCAAGAGATCTTCATGAAAATTGGTCAGAATGTTGACCTTGATGATATCTAGGTCAAGTTTGAAACTGGGTTACGTGCGGTCAAAAACTAGGTCAGTAGGTCTAAAAATAGAAAAATCTTGTGATGTCTCTAGAGGCCATATTTCTCAATGGATCTTCATGAAAATTGGTGAGAATGTTCATCTTGATGATATCTAGGTCAAGTTCGTAACTTGGTCATGTGCGGTCAAAAACTAGGTCAGTAGGTCGAAAAATAGAAAAACCTTGTGACATCTCTAGAGGCCATATTTTTCACGAGATCTTCATGAAAATTGGTGAGAATGTTAACCTTGATGATATCTAGGTCAAGTTTAAAGGTGGGTCACATGCCTTCAAAAACTAGGTCATTAGGTCAAATAATAGAAAAACCTTGTGACCTCTCTAGAGGTCATATTTTTCAATGGATCTTCATGAAAATTGGTCAGAATTTTTTATCTTGATGATATCTAGGTCACATGTGCTCAAAAACTAGGTCACTATGTCAAATAATAGAAATAACGACGTCATACTCAGTTCAACACTGGGTCATGTGGGGGAAAGGTGAGCGATTCAGGACCATCATGGTCCTCTTGTTGATATATAATACTGACAGATAACGTGTTAGCAAATAGCTGAAAATTTAAACTTTGTTTTGCTATTTGTGGGAAGTATTATTCTGCACTTTGGTATAGTTTATTTCTATACTTTCCTAAATTTTCCAGTAATATTGTTATTACAGGGTGTGGATTTAATGTTGATAACAGCAACCCAACCATCTGTATTAATGACCTCATACAGCTGCATAATCGTCAGGAGGGTACGAGTCTCCCTGCATGTACCTCAGAACAGCTGATTGGTCGGACTGTCACGTGCATAGAGAATCTCATTGATGAGTTCCAGACAGAAGGGGCGGAAAGCTTCAAACAGAAATACTATGAGAAGTGGCTTCATAGGTAAAAATTAGGAGTAATGTTAACATGCAGTTAGATATTGATGGATAGAACTTACAGGAAAACAAAGACTTGTTTAGAAAAAAAGTAAGAAAGTGTTATCTTGTAAATCTTAAATTTTGGAAGTGTGGAAATCTTTTAAAATATCATTGCACAAGATGTTCCTAGTCAGTTTTGAATCTTACTACAAGATATGATAAATCGTTCACCATCAATAGCTGACCCTGTACAGCAAGAAACATAACTCCATCCTGCTTCTTGCAAGAATTATGGCCCCTTTTGAACATAGAACTTATCAGATTTCTTGGATAAGTTTTGCGTTTAGGTCAACTTTTCTCCTTAACGGTCAAAGCTATTGCTTTAAATTTATGAGCAGTTATTTGCCATTAAAAGTTGACTCTGCACAGCAAGTACCGTAACTCTACATTGCTTTTTGCAAGAATCATGACCCCTTTTGGACTTGATTAAGTTTTGTGTTAAGGTCAGCTTTTCTACTAAACTATCAAAGCTATTGCTTTAAAACTTGCAACCTTGTTCATCATCAAAACCTGACTCTGTACATCAAGAAACATAACTCCATCCTGCTTTTTGCAAGAATTATGGCCGCTTTTGGACTTAGAAAATATCAGATTTCTTGGTTAAGTTTCTGTTATTAAGAGACAAAAAAATCAGATGAGCGTCTGCACCCATAAGGCGGTGTTCTTGTTTAACAATATTAGCATTACGTATATTTCAGCAACAGTAAAGTTAATCTTCAATCAGAAGGTAACGCAGAAGTGCAAATCATCGGTTTAGATGAGTATGGATATTTGCTGGTGGAGACAGCTGATGGTGTGAAGATTAGCGTACAGCCTGATGGAAACTCGTTTGACATGATGAAAAATCTGATCAGTATGAAAACAAGATAGTTTGCTCTGATGGGTTATATAGAATTAGAATATAAAAAAAAAATAGCTGAACATGTCTGCCAGTTAGACAGCAGCTGAAACTCCCACATATAGAAATTGACTTCATAAATTGTCTCAAGTTTGCAGTGTGTGCCATCCCTATAATCAGATTTATACTTTTACACCTGTCAAAATTGTTTAAAATTGTGTTTGATTTCACAGAATTGGTAAAGATATTTCACTGAGGTTTCTGAGTGCTGTGAGCATATTCTAAGTTAGATGAGTAAAACAGAACAGTGTTCTGAAATGTTTGGAACATGTGCAGACTATTCTCGATTATACCTGGTGCATGCAGAATGGTCATAAGATAAAGTACAGCTACATTAGAAAGTCTTGTTTTGGTTCCTGTCCTCTATGGATGCCTACAATAAGACTGGGAACCAGAGTAAACAGTGTTCTGTATTAATCTTTAGACAAAAATATTGAGAAGGTTGTTCTGAAATTTAATAGCACCATTCAAAATTGTGAATGGAATAACACCCATTTTTTTTTGTGAAACTTTTACAGCGAGGTTGGTTTTGAAGAACATTTATCTTTTAAGACATTTTTATGTAAAAAAAACAAAACAAAACCCATAAATGTAGTCATTGATAAGTTTGGGAATGTATTACTAGTATATATTTTTTGTAATTACAAGAATATAGTAAAATGTCATATATTTATTATGATCATAATTAGTTTTATACTTTGTGTGTTCATTATGAAAACATGTGATTGAACCTTAAAAAATAAAATATATGAGCCGAATCATGAGAAAACCAACATAGTCGCTCTGCAACCAGCATGGATCCGGTCAGCTGTTCGCTTTCAAAGCCTATTGCAATTAGAGAAATTGTTAGTGAACAGCATGGATCCTGACCAGACCGTGCGGATGCGCAGGCTGTTCTGGATCCATGCTGGTCGCAAAGCCACTGTGTTGGTTTTCTCATGGCGCGGCTCAATTATTAGGATTGTTATATGCTTGTGTTTCATGTTATTAAGGTTGATTTATTGCACTAAATAATGCAAATTGCAGACAGTGTAGAGAAGGTATGTTTGCAGCAAATTTGGCTTACATCAGAAAATATATATTTTGAAATTTTTTTTTACATATGTGCAAGGTAATTCCATTCATTACCACAAAGTTGGGTGTATATTTATGTCTCCCCCAGGAGACATATTGTTTTTGCCCTGTCTGTCCGTCCGTCTGTCCATCCGTCCTTCCGTCCGTCAGTCCGTACGTACGTCACACTTCATTTCCGAGCAATAACTGGAGAACCATTTGACCTAGAACCTTCAAACTTTATAGGGTTGTAGGGCTGCTGGAGTAGACGACCCCTATCGTTTTTGGTGTCACTCTGTCAAAGGTCAAGGTCACAGGGGCCTGAACATTGAAAACCATTTCCGATCAATAACTAGAGAACCACTTGACCCAGAATGTTGAAACTACATAGGATGATTGGTCATGAAGAGTAGATGACCCCTATCAATTTTAGGGTCACTTCGTCAAAGGTCAAGGTCACAGGGGCCTGAACATTGAAAACTATTTCCGATCAATAACTAGAGAACCACTTGACCCAGAATGTTGAAACTTCATAGGATGATTGGTCATGAAGAGTAGATGACCCCTATCGATTTTTTGGTCACTTTGTCAAAGGTCAAGGTCACAGGGGCCTGAACATTGAAAACCATTTCCGATCAATAACTAGAGAACCACTTGACCCAGAATGTTGAAACTTCATAGGATGATTGGTCATGAAGAGTAGATGACCCCTATTGATTTTTTGGTCACTTTGTCAAAGGTCAAGGTCACAGGGGCCTGAACATGGAAAACCATTTCCAATCAATAACTAGAGAACCACTTGACCCAGAATGTTGAAACTTCATAGGATGATTGGTCATGAAGAGTAGATGACCCCTATCGATTTTGGGGTCACTTTGTCAAAGGTCAAGGTCACAGGGGCCTGAACATTGAAAACCATTTCCGATCAATAACTAGAGAACCACTTGACCCAGAATGTTGAAACTTCATAGGATGATTGGTCATGAAGAGTAGATGACCCCTATCGATTTTGGGGTCACTTTGTCAAAGGTCAAGGTCACAGGGGCCTGAACATTGAAAACCATTTCCGATCAATAACTAGAGAACCACTTGACCCAGAATGTTGAAACTTCATAGGATGATTGGTCATGAAGAGTAGATGACCCCTATAGATTTTTTGGTCACTTTGTCAAAGGTCAAGGTCACAGGGGCCTGAACATGGAAAACAATTTCCAATCAATAACTAGAGAACCACTTGACCCAGAATGTTGAAACTTCATAGGATGATTGGTCATGAAGAGTAGATGACCCCTATCGATTTTGGGGTCACTCCATCAAAGGTCAAGGTCACAGGGGCCTGAACATTGAAAACCATTTCCGATCAATAACTAGAGAACCACTTGACCCAGAATGTTGAAACTTCATAGGATGATTGTACATGCAAAGTAGATGACCCCTATTGATTTTGGGGTCACTCCATTAAAGGTCAAGGTCACAGGGGCCTGAACATTGAAAACCATTTCGGTCAGTAACTTGAGAACCACTTGACCCAGAATGATGAAACTTCATAGGATGATTGGTCATGCAGAGTAGATGACCCTTTCGCTCCTGACCCCTATTGACTTCTTGCCTATAGGACTTTGCATTGGGGGAGACATGCGCTTTTTTACAAAAGCATTTTCTAGTTTTTCATTGTTATCCCCTATCATAAATGGAGAGTTATAGATTTGGTGTTGTACCTCTGGCTGTTTGTCTCTATGTGGGTCCATCCCTCTAAAATTGAAACTGTTGTAATTTAACAGTATTTTAGCTAGAATCACTGAACCTCACATAATTACTGATTAGCTCACAATTAGCATTATCCTTTTGATCTAGTAAAAGCACAGTTTACCCCTTAATTTGGTTAAAAAAGGGATTTTTTTTATTGTTGTTGAGTTATCTATTGATGAATCATCCTGAAATATTTCACAAAACAAAAAATTAATGTAGATCACTATAGTGCAGTTGCAGAGGTGCAGATTTCATCAGGATCACTTAAGTAACTTTAGAGTAATTGCCCTTTAATTGTTTAACAATCCATAAATCCCCACATAAAGTAATCCATTGATGAATCTTCACGAAATTTATACAAATATAGATCACTATAGGGCGGTGGTACATGCACATCTTTCATCATGATCTCAGGAGTATCTGCACAGTTATCACCCTTGAATTGTTTTAAAATTCATAAATCCCCACAAAACAAAGAAAACTGTTGATAGATCTTCATGAAACTTCACTGTAGGGTGGTGATGCATGCACAATTTCCATCATGATCTCTTCAGTAACTGCAGAGCTATTGTGCCCTTTAATTATTATATCTTTCAAAATACTCCTCTCATTAAAAAAAGAACCTATTTAGAGGGGAGATTTAAATTCATTTGCTTGTTTCAAATTTTATTTTACATGCAAATAGGATCGATGCACTTTTAAATTATCTGTTCGCCCTCTCTCATCTTGCATCAAGAAGTCATATGTTTATTTATTAAATGAGGCAGTGTTCTCTGTGATGATTGATTGAACACAATATGGCAAACTCAAGCTCCGATTCAAAAAGAGAAGTTATCTGTTACTTGCAGGGAACAGGTTAATCCTTGTCAGGAATCCAGAGCTTGGGTTAACTTAACAAAGTACCTTACTGAAATTTTGTTGAAAAAAGTGTTAAACTCAACAAAATGAACATTCTTGTACTAAAATGCACAATATGTCAGGTCAGTTTTATTACTCTGATTTTCATAAAATGGTTAGCTTTAATGCCTTGTCTAACAATGCCTTAAAGTGTGGTTGTGAAATTGCTGATTTTTTTTACGTCAATAAAAAGTAAAAGAGTAAAAGAATAGGAACGACTGTCTTACCCTTGCATGAGTGTAACAGGTGACTAAGATAAAGTTCTGCTGTATCTCTGTGATTTCAGCAGTATAAACATTAATTTCAGACCTTTTATTAAATTTTGTATTTCAGTGTAGTGTATTTCAATGTGTGAAACCAAAACTATTCAACACCATATAGCCTGTGCTATGTTGGTATGCAATTTAAACCCAAGTCAACATGTCTATGGTTTTGAGCCCTGCCTTGGTCATTGTGTGAGGGTCCCATCCAGCTGGCATGTGGAGAGCAGATGGGCCTCTTCCACTATCATTAAAGGCGGAAAGTCGTCGAAAGACAAAAGCTGTACCAATATAGGGAGGTCACTCTTTACACCTAATTATCTAAATGAAACTTCCTTTCCTTTGACTTAATGTCAAAGATAATTGTTATATACTGTGAAATTATTTTTATTTTGCGTAGGACGAATTTTCACATATTTCGCGCTAGGACAGATGCGCAAATTAAAGACCGCGCTATAATTATTTTTTAATTTTATTTTATTTCTAAAATAGAAACGCGCAAATTAAAGCCCACGCAAAACAGTCCTTTTTCACATTTACGCGAAATTTCATGCCAGCAAATTTAAATGATTTCACAGTAATGCCATGAAAATGTGGCACCTTTTTTGTTTATTTTTGCTGTGGTGTGTTTTATTTTTTATACCTCACTTTTTAAAGTATTTTCTATGATTTCTATAATATATGCATTATTTAAAACATTTATGCAGAATTACCACCAACATCTATCGGCTGCTACAATAAGCATGGTAAACTTTGTGTGTATACTGAAATTTAGAATTTGTTTATTGTAGTAAAATGGTCATGATTGAAATTTCAGTATTATGAAATGTATGTATGTTTGATGTGATATGTTTATGCATAATATTAGGGATGAGGGAATGATTTAGTTTACACATATATGTTCAATATTTATGTGCTGACTTATTATTTTGCTTTCATTTATGTGTGTAGAGGATCATTATGCATAGTAGAAAAAGGATTAGATAAATTACTATGAAATCATATAATGTTGTGGGCGTACTGTTTTATGGTTTTGATTCAAAAGAGATGTTTTTCGGAGGGTCCTCTGTGGCCGAGTGGTTAAGGAAGTTTGTTGGTTCAACGCAGGCGCCTGCCCATTATGAAATAATACAAGGAGGGGCACCTGGGGTCTAAATCCTCCGCCATCAAAGCTGGAAAGTTGCTAGATTACCTATAATTGTGATGGTGCGACAATAAACCAAACAAAAACAAAAAAGCTGAGGTATTTTTAAGATACAAATTCATTGAATTCTACTTTTGAACAAGAAAAGATTTTGTGTAACTAACATGTTTGTTGGGATTAAATTTCCTGGATTGGATTAACGACAAAATCCTTGAAAATTAGTCCCACTAGAATATTAATGATTTCACAGTGATATTGCCTCACATCATGCGTTATAGTGTATAAACTTCTGAAACAGTTTTTTACATGAGCCTTATCAACATGTTTGTCTAAATTCTTTGAAATAAAATGTTATAACTTGGTCACCCTACCTGTTTTATAAACTATGCAACCAAAATCTGGTGTATGTCTGTGCATGTATAAATAACTGTTGTAAAATTGTAGAAATCTACATTTAGGAGCATTTTAAGATAGATGCTGAAATAGATCTACCTCTGCCTATAAATCAAAGACAATCCTTCATGTTAGTATCTGTTGAATTAGATAAGCTGTGCCAAGTAAAACATGGCCATAATAATGCTGTTTTGTAATGTTTGTCAAAGTTTTGTGGTGATCAATGATCCTTTCAAACCCATTTTTTTTAAGTATTGGAATATAGAATAATAAATGTAGCAGATAAACTTTTCAGTCACTCCAAAAACTTGTCAAGGCTGTTGAGAAATAAACTGAGTTTGATATGGAGAAATCATTTAACCTTAACCCTGCTGACCTTCTGTAATGGACTGGTCCTTCATTCAATTTGGGCAGAACCATTTATCATTTGAAGGAGTGTTCACTGAAAATTTACTAACTGAATGGCGAACAGTGCAGATCAAGATCAGACTGCATGGATGTGCAGGCTGATCTTGGTCTGCACTGGTTGCAAAGGCAGAATCACTTGCCACCAGCAGGCATAAGGTTAATTTAGTGGCATAAAATTTTGTGGTTTGAACCAAAATGAATATTTCGTGGATAGTGTAACGCGGCGCTTTGCCACTGTCACAAGGGATCCGTCCGGGCCTGGCTTTTGGCTAAGTTGTATTATTAATGATATGGAAGGGAACTCATAATCGAGACATTTAACATTTAACAATTTTATTAACTGTAAAACTGTAACCAAATTCTATGTAAGTTTCAGATATATATGTAAATATGTTTGGTAAGTCTATGTTGGTAGTTAAATAATGATATTTTATCGAGGTAGTGTCATTAAAGTTCCTGTACTGCTACAGTTTCAATTTCAGTAATAATTCTGATGTTCGAATGTTATGGTATAATTATTCCTAAAATCTTATGAGTCTCTCACACTTTAAAATATCATATAATCTGTCCAGCTCATGAAATCGTCTATTACTATCTATAACACTTTTACGGTAGACTCTGGTATTATTGAGTACACTGTCAATAAAGTCTTCAACGGTAGTTACGGTTTCAGGAACTCAAGTGTTTATGCCAATGGTGATTTTGGTTGCTATGCAAGTCCGTTACACAAGATATCAGGTTGTCCGGTTATTTATTGTTGGAAACGTCTTAAGCCTTATCAGAACCCAATGTGCTGATGAGCGTTCCAGTGGATTATAGACGTCAATGAGAAGAGTCTAATGTACAGTTTTGTAACTCAGCCTTTACTGTCGCTGTAAGTTTAAATGGTACCACGCTTTGAGAAAGTTGGGTAGTCCCTGACGGTAATAAATGACTGTTCAAGAGCACTGAATATACTGAAGTATAGACTGTTTGGTAAAAATGGCACAGTTCTTTGAAAGTTGGTGTAATGTCACTGACGATATTGAAGTTCTGACTATATGGTAATAAACATCAGCCCGCTATGTTATACTGACGGTGTGGTAGAACTGACTAAAGGTAGGATGGCACAGCTCTTTGGAAATAGGTGTAATCACTGACGGTATTTTAGAATGACACCAATACTATAAAGCACTGACGGTCTAGTACCAAAACACAAAGACTATTATGATGGTTTGGTACTCAGACGGAGCTATAGGATATCACAACTCTTTTTAAACAAGTGTAATCACTTACGGTAATAAAGCACTGACGGCACTGGTTCTGTAGAATGACACATTTATGATATTACTGGCGGTAATAAACACAGCACACTGGAATATATTATTAACACTGACGGTAAGGTAGTACTGACGGTTCCGTAGAATGACACTTGAGAACTTTTTATAACTGACGGTACTGTAGATGCATGGACACAAACACTAGGAGATAATACTGACGGTTGTACACTGAGTAAGAGGCTGCGGTATTTAACACTGACGTAGAATAGGACAACAAGTTATTTAATACTGACAGTTTGTACACTGACGGTTCGTAGAATGACACTTGGAACTTTATATTACTGCGGTACTGTAGATGCATGGACACAAAACATAGGAAATATACTGACGGTTTGTACACTGACGGTAGTGATGCATGACACAAAACACTAGGAAAATATACTGACGGTTTTGTACACTGACGGTAAGTAGCACTGACGGTATTGACACTGACTGTAGAATAGAACAACAAGTTATTTAACATGACGTTTGTACACTGACGGTTCCGTAGAATGACCTTGAGAATCTTATATTACTGAGGTATTCACATGACGGTTTGTAACACTGACGGTTCTTAGAATTGCACAACTTTTCACATTGCGGTAAGGTAGTACTGACGGTAGTGTAGTCCACGGCAGAGAGGAAACAAAACGTAGACCTTACGTTCTACCGTCCACGTAAAGTGCTTTGGTATTCGCAGGAGACGAGGGAGTGGATGACGGTTGACGGTGGCTATGTCGAGTATATCCGAAAGACGGTAGTTCTAGACGAGACGGTATTGTTAATACCTGTACAAGGTGTCCATCGTGTTACGGTCTGACACCGGATTCCAACTCGAATGACTGTGCTGCTTTCTGCCTTTATAGTAGCTATCGCAGCCGATTACTCACAACAAGTGCGCTCGTAGATTGAGAGTATTTAGGTTAGAGATTATCCAAATGGCGGCTTACTTCTTCCGTTATAGTTTAAGTTATTGAGCTTATCTGAAGATCATCAGTTTGCAAAGCAGTTTTAGTATCAAATGATTATTTCACAACAGAAATAAGGGTAAGATGACGATAATTTACCCGTGAAATAAATTTTATGTCTGAAATTACAGGGACTAAGTTACGCCTTTGCTTGAAAAAGGTGGGTGGGGAATGAATCCAATACTCTTTCATCTGTATTTCAGCATTGCGCCAACCGATTCTGAAAAACAAGGTATCGTTGGACTCGTCTCATTGCGTGCTAAAACCTCATGTATATTATCTGTTCCTGATTTATAAGCCATAGATTTTTAGAAAAAGAAATAGGTCAAATACAACTAACAGTGGTCAATTTCTGCACACACACAAAAAAAAATATTGTCAGGTACAACGGTGGTGAGACTGAAAGGTCATTACAATAGGTAGGGTTGGTGTGGGGAGAGGGAAGTGGGCTTAAATTCCTGGATGTCAAAGTTAAAAGATAAAATAAATAGGAATTATCTGTGTTGATTTGATTTATCATGTTGTGTTATAATGGATTGTAGATGTTAAACTCAATATCTCAAACTCGTTTATCTAAAATTTCTGGCTATCGGATCCATTTTGAATGTCCAGAAAATATGTGCACAAAATATCATTTTAAGTAGAATTTCGTTTATCTCAAAGTAAAACACTTGATTCCTTGGAATTTGAGATACAAAGTTTCAGCTGTAGTTGAAATAGTATTGAAGTGTTAATACCAGAATTGCTGTACTAAGTATTTTATGACACATTGAAACAACACCTATTATAGTATTATATGAATATTACTGCCCTTAAGATTACTCTGTGTACACTTGTGCTATAACCTCATCTGAAAGAAATTTTCTTGCTTTTAAGAATTCGATCAGATTTTTTTTTATAATTCTTTTATTCATGTTTAGTAAAAGATATCCAGTGCCCATAGTTTATTTTTAGATACTAACTCTAATTTTAGAAAATCCTCATCAAATGAATTCAGCTTGGCTACATATATAAACAAACTTTTGTTTGTAGAGCTACATACACAGCTAGGTATCATGTAAAACAGTCATTTGTTAAAAAAAAGAAACTTCCATTTTTCAAGAGGTAGTAACAATTATACTGTGCTAAGCTATAAATTTATTAGGCATGTACAAGTTAAAACCTAACACACACTACATTGTACTGTGTATACACACAAACATGTGAAAAAGAATATATTTACTTAGATACTACAGGGTAGTTGTTCATAATTTTCAAATATGAACTTGTGTCTAATATATCTTTAAGATTTGTAGGTTAGAGAGTTAGGTATTTAGTTTATAGCATACATTTTCCAAACTCTTGCCATATGTTGTCAATGAAGTTGCAGAAATACTGCTGCAAAGTGTGTAGTCAGTCTAATTTCAATGTCTGTTATTCCGTGCATATCAGTGATACCAGATGTATCAGTTAAGGTCTAAACAGATTACTTTGATGTCAGAATTCCTGCATTATTAAAACCTTTGTCTAATATCACATAATGAATAAAAAATGATTTGCAGAAGCTGTGCTTAATCAGGAGATTACTGCTGTTATATTCAGGGCACGTTGCTTTTCAGTTTGTTTTTTTCTTGATAAATGTTTTACCAAGTATTTTTGCACAGCCATTTATTCATCTTTAATGATAAATCTGGAAGTTTCTATGAGATATTTAAAAAGTTTTTTAAGTACTGCTGATGATGCTGAAAACTTGTTGAATATTGTTTTGAAGAGACAAATGTAGCATAAAGTATAAATATTGGAGTGATTTTATGTCCAGGAACATAATTCTTTCCTGGGATAAGTGTATTGGGGGGCATTTTTCTAAGACAGCACTATGAGGATATGCAACATTGTTCTTATGAAGTAAATATGCTAGGCAGCATACTTTTTGTCGAGCCTGCTTGTGGAAAGTGAAGACATTGTCGTCCAAATGGCTGTTCAAATTTGTTAGTTTGTCCGTCTGGATTTTTTTGACAGGACAATAACTTTGACATGCATGGAGCAATCTTGTTTATTTTTTCATAACATTTATTAGGTAAACATGCCAGAGAATATTATTAAAGAAAACATTTTTGCGAATGACAACTAAGAGCTGTTACTGCATTAAAAACATTTTTTGTTTCAGTGTAAGATCAAAATATATCCAACTGAGTGAACACCATTTGTAAAATGTAAATTTTGGTGTGCACAAGTGAAATATATTTGGATCTTACATGTAAAACCAATAAGGTTTTTTTTTTATTTTACGATTATCAATGGTTTTTAACCAGATTATACCAATTTTACTCCCAACAACATCAGGTGCATTGTGTCATGATGATATGTCACAAAATCTATTTTGAAAAATTGTCAAATAGTTTTATGAAGTTTTGAGGTTTCTTTTACATTTATTACAATGGAGCATATATCTTTTTGTTCATGTAGGTATTTGTATACAATTGTATCTTTACTGGAGTATATTTTGCCAAAAATTTCCAGTTATTTATAATTCATATTCTTTCGGATTCAAATTTAGTTCCATAACAATGAAAACTGAAAATGATATTTTCACTGTTTTGAAGCAGTGAAAATGTGACTTTTATTCCACTCATGTATTCTAGTATTTCACTGAAAAGTGTAAGATAAAATAGTATACTGTAGTATGGTATTCTTGTATTATATGCTGATTGTACAGCTATGCAAATTTTAAATGTTTGTTATGTTGTATGGTTTTGTACATATTTTGTTATCTTCAAAAGGCAAAGTTGGTGCAATGTCTGCTGTTGTTTTCAACATTTATTTGAATGTTATTTTGGAGTATGGTGGTCATATTAACACTTAGAAATTACATACTTAGTACAAACTTGTTGCATAAGATTTCAGACTCAAAGGTTTTTTCTTATACATAGGCAATTTGCATGGCTGCTCTGGTTGGAGAAATAGAATTATTTCCCATGACAGTTAACCAATTATCATCAAAATTCACCTGAGTTCTAACACTACTGCCTATGAGTTTAAAGTCATTAGATTAATTAATCAATTAATCAGTCAATCATTTATTGGATTATTCTTACAGATAGTAATATGATTAATGTGGAAAACCAAAACCATATTAAGAAAATGCAAATATCTGAATTGATATTGAAAAGTGGCATCAAAGCAGGCAAAAAATGTTACTGATGTGTGTCATATATTTAAGCCATATTGCTGGTATGATAATAGAGTACTTAGTAGTAGTTTCAGAATTTTGTTTAACCTTAACCCTGCTAAATTTCTACAATGGACTGGTCTATCATTCAATTTGGGCAGTACCATTTATTATTCGAGGGGGTGTTCTCTCAAAATTTACTGACTGAAAAGTGAACAGTGCAGACCAAGATCAGCCTGTACAAATGTGCAGGCTGATCTTGGTCTGCACTTGTCGCAAAGGCAAAGGCACTTGAGGGTTAAGATTTTTGTTGTCAGTTGTAGGTAAAACTTGTCATTGAAGCATATTTTTAGTTTTTACATTATTTCTTTAAATATTTTCCTCGAACTATCAAAATATTGGAAGATGGTAATCCTGTAATATCTGTGAGATGATGTCTGTTGTTAGGGTAGTGGACTGGCGGTGAAAAGTAGCAGTTTCTGTTCAATTATATTTCTAATTTGGCATTTGTCGGCTTCTGATGCAACTCACATGAACAAACAGTTTTCTGTAGAAACTAGAGATTGACGAATGCACTGCAGAAAATACATTATTGAATGGAAATTACAGATTGTGACTATGGATGCACTACATTAAAAATCCTTAACTGATATGATGAGAATTATAATCAGATGACCTCTTAATTCAGTATGCTACCATTTTGGTTGGAAAAGGATGGTCAAACTGCTGAGTAAAAATTACCTACCGGTAGTTTCAAAATATTGATCGTGTTTAAATGGTAAAGGTACAAAATTACATAGATTAATAAAGCATGTGAACCACATTATTATTCTTCTTACATTATTGTTCTTAGACAATTGCCTTGTCTAGTTGTTGTTGTTTTTATGTTGTGAAGCAAGGCTAGCACAGAAAACTGTTGCAACTTGTCGTACCTTATATAACACCAACATGCAGTTTTCTGTTGAAACCTTTGAAATGTAATATTAGTAGATGTTATATAAATATTGGTGCATAACTGTTATATTTTTTATTTTGTTTATTTGCATGAAAATATATACTTTGTATTTATCTATCCACTTTAAAGCATTATTATACTACACTTTACGTTGATTTGTCTTATATCCCTGCTGTGATTTAATTCACTTCATGTACACCTGATTCTATGGAGACTTGACTGTACTACCATGATTTTGTACTCTGTTGAGACTTGACTGTACAGTTATGTACTGATATAAAGCGGAGAATTCTATTTAGACCTTACTGAACTGTTGTGTACTGGACTGGTTTGAAAAACTCAGTATAGACTTGACTGCAATTCTACGTACTATGATGATTTGAACAATTCTATATAGACTTGACTGCATTGCTATGTACCATTATGATTTGAACAATTCTGTTAAGACATTGCTGCATTGTTATTTACCAGTATGATTTGAACAATTCTGCTAAAACATGGCTGTATTATTATGCACTAGTATGGTTTGAACAATCTTTTAAGACATGTCTGCATTTTTATGTACCATTATGATCTGAACAATTCTGTTAAGACATGGCTGCATTGTTATGTACTAGTATGATTTGAACAATTCTGTTAATATGATCTGGCAAGTAGATCCCTCGGAAGCACCGAGAACAAGGCAAACAGTGAAAATTGCAGACTCGGTTTGATTGAGTCTGTTCATGAGCATTAATGGCAAATGCAACACTGCCCACGCCACCTTGCACCGGCTTAAGCAGTATTCAATTTTCAAATCTAAATGAGTTGAAATCAATGATCCCGAAGGACCAGAAAATATAACAACACTGAGACATGACTGCATTGTTCTGTACCATTATGAATTGAACAATTCTGTTAAGACAAGACTGCATTGTTCTGTACCATTATGATCTGAACAATCTTTTAAGACATGGCTGCATTTTTATGCACTAGTATGATTTGAACAATAATTTTTAGACTTGACTGGACTGTTATGATTTGAACTACTTTTTGACTGTACTATAGCTGGTATACTTCATGTAGACTTCGGTGTAATTTTGTTTCCATAGTTTTTAACCACTTTATTTAGACTTCATTTGCCTGAAATGTTTTGTGATAATGGACCACCTACTGAAAAGTTTACAATATGTTAGGATTTGAAGTGTTTTGACCAATTTTTACAAGGTTTGTAATGTTTGAGCTGTCAGTCTGTAATTCTGTACATCCATCACACTTCCTTATATACACAGCTCATATTGTTTTTCTGTCGAATTGAAATGAAACTTGGTAAACATCACCAGCATGAAGTGGACATGTATATATTGTTGGGACTGACTGTGTGGTTTTAGGCTTGCCATAGTGAAAGTGGCTAGATCTGTTGTAATACCCCAGGCATTGGTGGCATGTGTAGACACCTGCATTCTCAGCAAATTCTTCTTTTGGTTAGTACTAATCACAAATGAATGAAATTTTATACTGCCTTCACTATGATACTACCAAATGAATGCAATAGGTGTCATAAGTTTTGGTTTCATTTTGATAAAATTATGCTTCATTTTGTATGTAAACAACTTTTTTTCGACAAATTTCTATTTGTGATTGTTGGAGAGTTAGTTTCTCAGTAGCTGCATTTCGTCAGTAAATGGTAGATTTCAGTTGTCTTTGCCATTATCATTTGAATAGTATGAACAAAGTTTTATAACTCTTGATGTAATTTTGGTAAAATTGTCTCCCTTTACATATACTTGGACATTTTATATACAAATTAAATTACAAGCTTCTGTTTCTTTTGTCTTTCTGAATGCATTTGAGCTGCGCCATAAGAGAAAGTCTGGTCAGGATCCATTCTTTTCGCTAACAGGTTCTCTAATTACAATAGGCTTTGAAAGTGAACAGCATGGATCCATGCTGGTCGCAAACCTATGTTGGTTTTCTCATGGCGCGGCTCATTTGATTATTCCCTGATGTGAAATGTTATTGCCTGTAGGCGGTAGATGAACCATGTTGGATTGGGCATAAGTAGGTCATGGGTCAGGGGCAAATATACCTCGATAATGAAAACAGTTTCAGCTTAACATCTAAGGAACAGGTATGCTTTATATTGCAAGTGGTCAATAGATGTTTAGAGGGTTTGTAGGTTTGTGGTCAAGGTAACCATGACCATTAAGGATTAACAGATAAGTCCGGCAAATAAGCTGATGAATATTTGTGTATCAAGTTTACTTCTTTAAATCTTACAAAAGTAAAACAAAGATTATTTTTTCAGCAGTGTTTTTTTTTAATTATATACGTTGTAGATCTTTTTAGCTCACCTGTCACGAAGTGACAAGGTGAGCTATTGTGACCACTTGATGTCCGTCGTTCGTCGTGCGTCAACAATTTCTAAAAAAATCTTCTTCTTGAAAACCACTGGGCAGAATTACACCAAACTTCACAGGAATGATCCTTGGATGGCACCCTTTCAAAATTTTTCAAAGAATTGAATTCCATGCAGAACTCTGGTTGCCATGGCAACCGAAAGGAAATACTTTAAAAATCTTCCTGTCCAAAACCAAAGGGCCTAGGGTTTTGATATCTGGTGTGTAGCATCATCTAGTGGTCCTCTACCAAAATTGTTCAAATTATCCCCCTAGGATCAAATATGGCCCCGTCCCAGGGGTAACATGGTTTATATAGACTTATATAGGGAAAACTTTGAAAATCATCTGATCCTATTTCCAAAACTGTAATACCTGATGACCCCAAGTAATATGATGTCACTTGACTGTGACCTTGACCTACTTTCTTGTTTTTAGCTCACCTGAGCACAAAGCGCTCAGGGTGAGGTATTGTGATCGCTCACCGTCCGGCATCCGTCCACACTTTCCTTTAAACAACATCTCCTCCTAAACCAACAGGCCAATTTTGATGAAACTTCACAGGGATGTTCCTTGGATGGTCTTCTTTAAAAATTATTCAAAGAATTGAATTCCACGCAGAACTCTGGTTACCAGAAGCCCTAGAGCTTAGCTATTTGGTATGAAGCATTGCCTAGTAGACCTCTACCAAGTTTGTTCAAATCATGACCCCGGGGTCAAAATTGACCCCGCCCCAGGGGTCACTTGATTTTACATAGGAAAATCTTAAAAAATCTTCTTCTCAAAAACCAGAAGCCCTAGAGCTAAGATATTTGACATGTAGCATTGCCTAGTGGACCTCTACTAAAGTTGTTCAAATCATGACCTGGGGTCAAAATTGACCCCACCCCAGGGGTCACTTGATTTTACACAGATTTCTATAGGAAAATCTTCAAAACTTTTAAAAAAATAAACCAGAAGGCCTAGAGCTTAGATATTTGACAGGTAGTATTGCCTAGTGGACCTCTACAAAATTTGTTCAAATCATGACCCCCGTGGTCAAAATTGACCCCCGCCCCAGGGGTCAATTGATTTTACATAGGAAAATCTTCAAAAATTTTCTAAAAATAAACCAGAAGGCCTAGAGCTTAGATATTTGACATGTAGCATTGCCTAGTGGACCTCTACAAAAAATTTTCAAATCTTGACCCCCCCAGGGTCAAATTGACCCAGCCCCAGGGGTTACTTGATTGTACATAGGAAAATCTTCAAAAATTTTCTAAAAATAAACCAGAAGGCCTAGCTTAGATATTTCACATGTAGCATTGCCTAGTGGACCTCTACAAAATTTGTTCAAATCATGACCCCCAGGGTCAAATTGAGCCCGCCCCATAGGGTTACTTGATTGTACATAAAAAAATCTTCAAAATTTTCTAAAAATAAACCAGAAGGCCTAGAGCTCTACAAAATTTGTTCAACCCATGACTCACGGGGTCAAAATTGACCCCGCCCCAGGGGTCAGTTGATTTTACATAGGAAAATCTTCAAAAATTTTCTAAAAATAAACCAGAAGGCCTAGAGCTTAGATATTTGACATGTAGCATTGCCTAGTGGACCTCTACAAAAAATTTTCAAATCTTGACCCCCCAGGGTCAAATTGACCCAGCCCCAGGGGTTACTTGATTGTACATAGGAAAATCTTCAAACATTTTCTAAAAATAAACCAGAAGGCCTAGAGCTTAGATATTTCACATGTAGCATTGCCTAGTGGACCTCTACAAAATTTGTTCAAATCATGACCCCCAGGGTCAAATTGACCCCGCCCCATGGGGTTACTTGATTGAACATAAAAAAATCTTAAAAATTTTCTAAAAATAAACCGGAAGGCCTAGAGCTCTACAAAATTTGTTCAAACCATGACCCACGGGGTCAAAATTGACCCCGCCCCAGGTGTCACTTGATTTTACTTAGGAAAATCTTCAAAATTTTTCTAAAAATGAACCAGAAGGCCTAGAGCTTAGATATTTAAGTTGTAGCATTGCCTAGTGGACCTCTACAAAATTTGTTCAAATCATGACCCCCGGGTCAAAATTGACCCTGCCCCAGGGGTCACTTGATTTTACATAGGAAAATCTTCAACATTTTTCAAAAAATAAACCAAAAGGCCTAGATCTTAGATATTTGACATGTAGCATTGCCTAGTAGACTTCTACAAAATTTATTCAAATCATGACCCCTGGGGTCAAATTGACCCCACCCCATGGGGTTACTTGATTGTACATAGAAAAATCTTCAGAGTTTTCTAAAAATAAACCAGAAGGCCTAGAGCTTAGATATTTGACATGTAGCCTTGCCTAGTGGATCTCTACAAAATTTGTTTAAATCTTGACCCCCCAGGGTCAAATTGACCCAGCCCCAGGAGTTACTTGATTGTACATAGGGAAAACTTCATAAATTTGCTAAAAATAAACCAGGAGGCCTAGATCTTAAATATTTGATATGTAACATTGCCTAGTAGACTTCTACAAACTTGTTCAAATCATGACCCCTGGGGTAAAATTGGCCCCGCCCCAGGGGTTACTTGATTGTACATCGGGAAAAAAATCCTAAAAATCATCAGTTTGACATTTGAAACATGTAGCTCATATTACTCAGGTGAGCGATCCAGAGTCATCATGAACCTCTTGTTTAATATACAGGCTTGAAATTTTGATGACATACACAGTTTTGCACACAAATGGTAAAACTGAATTTCATTGACCATGAATGTGACCTACTGACTTTCTTAATATTTTATCATCTGTTTGACATTTGAAACATGTAGCTCATATTACTCAGGTGAGCGATCCAGGGTCATCATGACCCTCTTGTTTCGATTTTTACATAATTTTCTTTTGTAAAGCTAAGCTCCAAAGACCTTCTACACATGTTTGTAATAATATTATAAAATGTGTTTAATGAATTAATAAAATGAGAAACGCCCTTTGTAGTTATGAAATTTATTTCCCTAATGATAGGGAATTATTGGCTCAAGTATCTCGGCAAAAGTTACTCGTGGTGAGCTTTTTAGGACACTTGGATACCTGTCTGCAAATAGTTTGTTACACTCCAGCATCTATATGTCTGAATCAGGCATAAGAAACAATGTGACATACGTCTGTCAAGAGTATTCAAGAAAAACAGTAGTCCAGGTGAATATAATAAAATTTGCATCTAGCTTGTAAATATATATATCAAAACTTGTGGTACTAAAGGAATTTTGGGCACAAAAAATGTCATCAACCAAAATTTAACTTTGAACGTCGGCTTGCAAAGAAGATTTAGCTATTACATTTGTTCACACAAAAATCATAGTGGTGTTAGCAATAACTACTGATTAGTTTAAACCCTTTTGTCAAGTTCCTTTACTAATGTTTGTTCGTTTGTTTCAGTATAACGCCGTTTTTCAACAGTATTTCAGTTAAATAAAGACGGGCAGTTTACCTAACCAGCGTTCTTGGATCCTGTACCAGTACAAACCTGTTGTTCGCAAGAACTGCCAATTCCCCACATGAATCGGAGGTGAGGACGAATAATTTTATCAAGTCGTCCCGGAGAACATATGTCCCGCCCGGAACTTGCAACCCCGCGATCCGTAGATCTGCGCTCTCGTTACTGAGCTAAGAGGACCGGCTTCTTTACCGATGAGGATTTGAATAATGTTCCACTTCTGGATGACATATGTTTCTTTGGCCCGTTGACAAATGCATTCCCTATAGTAGGTATGTTAAAACAACAAATCACCAGGTGTAGATCTGATTCACCTGTTCTTTTTGAATGAATGCAGCACCGAGATCAGAACTTATTATGATCTCATTATTTAGAGCTTTGCGTTTTACTAGATTTGTTGAGAAGAGGGATAAACATATATGTGCGAACTATAGACATGCATAAAGACCTGAAATCTAAAGTACGTGATACGATAGGACAACCTGGATCTATGTGTAAGGGATCTTGTCTTATTTAAGTAATAGAAATCATTGAAGAGAGGTGGTAATTTGGTCTGCATATACTTTGCGAATCCGCTCGATACTGTTGGCTACAAGAGACTTGAACAATTTCATGCTTATTACATGCTTAGCTTTTAAAGTGGATAGAGAAATTTTTTGGACAAACACAAATTGCAATTGTACTAGCCAAGAACAACACGTTACCAGGCAGTTAGGTAGAAAGAATGTACGAAAAGACAGAGGAAAGGCCTTAACTATGCGTAGAATTTCTTAAAGAAAAACGATTGAAAGAGATGAACAAAAAAAGAGATGTCAAAGACAGAATAGAAAACTACTACCAAAGAAAAATGTTATAGAACCATGACCTTAGAAAAGCGGTCTTTTTCACCATTGTCATCAGAGAGATATGACAGGACTAAGAATTACCGACATACCATGTACATATTGAGCTTGATTTGTGGATATGATCTCATAAGAAGATATGTATTAGGGAAATACGAAAACAGCCCGGCTTTGCAGCACATCAGAAAAAAAAACGTAGCGACATACTTTAAAAAGTCACCATCAAGCCGGGTAGAATTAAACAATCAGCACAACAGTTCTCAGAGAGAGACAGTAATTCAAGAATAATAGCTGATAAAAGATTCACAAAAACAAAGGAAGGTCGGAAGAAACAAATGCGGCTCCTCAATGTTGAAAAATTCCTACGTGAAGCTGGACAACACGAGATATCATAGTTTGTTTTGTAAATAGACCGTTTTGGAGAAGGACTCCACAAGTAAAGATGATTATGTAAAATACGAAAACTTAGCATTTAAACTGAAACGAGCTCACATAGAACGCACAAACCCAACCAGTAACGCTTAATACATGGTGAATACAGTAACTTGTAATAACATGATGTACATTAAACAGTGAATGTATAGATCCTGTGCAAGTGCAAAAACTGCTCCTACTAATGAGAACGGTATTGAATTATAACATGCGGAAGAATCACCGTGTTGAAATTAAAGTAAAATTAAAAACGGGGTTATAAAAGAAATAGAACAGGGAACACATTAAAGTAAGTGTGGAGATACAAAGAGCGCGTCGGCGTATATTCAATATCCATCACCAATATCGATCAATGACCTACCTGAAATTCTTGGGCACTTCAGACATTATGGAGTTTAAAGAAAACAAATTGGTTATAAAAGCAGTTGAATCTTTATTAGTGTCAAAGTGATTTTTTCTTTTACATATAAAAATACAAAAGCTACAGTCAGTAAAACAAGCACTTCACTTTTGATGTCCACGTATGATGTTTTGCGATATTAAGAATATTCAAGATTCACAACTCATCAGAAATAATCAAAGGAAGAAAATGAAGAGTTGTTTTATAAGATATAGCTATAATAATAATAATAAATAACTCTATTTGACTACGTCGGTGATGCGGCAGCCATTTTGTTAAAATTCATTTTGTGGAAAAAATCCACGCTGAGAATTACTAAACTGATACGGAATATGTCGGATCAGCATGTGACGCCTCTTGACCAACAGTTTCGGAAACTTGTTCAAGACAGGATAATTGAGTATACTCCACTGTAAACGCGATACAGATATTGTATGTATAGGTTATAAATTGAATACAGCAGTTTTAAAGACCCATCACGACTTAGTGACCTACTTTTTCACCCACAAAAACTTCATGAAAATCATTTTTATAAAACAGGTAATATACAGTTCAGGTGGGCAATTTAGACCCTTCCTGAATAAATGTGTTTTAACAACTTCATCTGCAAACTGATTCAGTCATTCCATTTTCAGTATAGTTTTATAAACATACAATGATAAGTTATCTTACACTGTAGAAACAAAGAATGATCTAAACTCACCCTAAAACGTCAAGTACTCTGCATATTACTACATTAATTTAATAATATATTTAAACATTAAACACCTTGTCTTGGCCTTATATATGTCACTGTCAATTTGTAACTAGATACTTGTTATTTCTCTTTTTTTCATGCAAATCATGTATAATTACCATCATGGAAATACAAAAGAATACAGTTATTTTGCGGCTCGTCTTTACTGAGATATTAATTTCAAGCGAGCGTTAAAGAAGCGAGAGATTAATATCTTAGAACTGCTGTATTAAGGAGGTAGGTTACCTTGTTACAAGGGTAAATTCAAATTAGTTGAACCGCAACATCTTTTTGTATTTCGTGTAATATGAAGTTTTAACTGCTAAAATCTCAGTTTCGTTTTTCTCTGTCCCTTCAAGTTCAATTTTTATCCACGTTTGAAGAACATGACCCTCCAAAGGTATTTCATATTGAAAGAAGAAGGAAAATACGGATATTTAACACTTTTCAGTGTATTTTAGTTTCATTGATATCCGTAGAAGTCAGCATAATGTATAATTTTACTAGTATGCACGTTAGCTTTCTAATATAAGCTTAAAATGTATATGTCGCGGGGCTCGTGTTTCCATGGTAACGCATTTTCTCTCATTTTTAAACAACTATGTATAAAAATAGGGGTTTTCGACGGCTTCAGTGCCATTCTGTTAATGACCAACATGGAATATTTGAGCAATATTATTAGCAAAATACCAAGCAATATACATGGTACCCTATTTTTCTTAAAGTTTAAAGTAACCATGGCAACAGAGATGTTTAAAATGGCTTATATCTTGCTTTTTGTCGTAATTTCTTATAAAATAATATTGAATAAGATTATCATTCTAGTTGATGTAGCTTTAAAACATATTATTTCTAATGTAAGTTATATTTCCGTGTTATCTGTATTTATTCAAAGGAATTTCTAAGCTTAGAATACTTACAGCAGTACCCCTCGTCTGGCATTTTTCATGGAAAAATCGTTCAGCATGCTACAATTATTCTCATGGATATTGTTGAAATGAAAATAAAAAGCCGAAGCTGTGTTTCTTAAATAGACTAGTGTGAAGGCTTTTGAATTTTACATTTAGATACATAGGTCACGGGCTTCGTTTCCATGGTAACATCAGTTCAATTCAAGAAACCACAATTTTCTACTGAAATTTGAACAATTTTAGATCTTAGTTTTAGTATATAAGTAACAAATTATCAACGGAACCTGAAAAATAGGTATTACAAATCAAACTGCTAGATTTTTTATTTGAAAATGGCCGTAACAAGTAACCTCTCACCCAACTATATTCCAAATAACATTGGTTACCATCATCCATTTTCTTACATTCCGCATTACATTTCAATATAACTACATAAAAGAAGCAAAATATTGATTATTATTCAGAGCAAAAGACTCAAAAAAATTATTTCAGCAAATAATGGTTATTTGAAAATAGTTTGAATAAAGAAAATGCACAAAATTACGTACTTTCAAGATAAAAGCTATTAATTTTGCGCGGTAACTGACACGTAACGTCATGACGTCAATGACGTCATTTTAAGGCAACATTGTTTTGAAGCGTTTCTGCGGCAATTTATTCATTATTTCTGCATTATTAAACCATCAAGCGTCAGATCGAAGACAGGTCTATGATTTGTTTTCAGAAGAATGAATAATTTAACACATTTAGTTTGTCGTAAACGTCGTCGTAAATCGTCACGTTAGCTTCCGGTTGGACATGCGCACATACAAATATAAAGGTAACCTACCTCCTTAAACTTATAACCGTCATACAGTTAGCGTAACATTTAATTTAATACATACAGTTGATGTGATGTGACAACTGTATGTGAAATAGAATGGCCAGATTTGAACGAAATGGAGCAATTCCATTGGCAGAGCAACTTGGGCGAACTGTAAGACTACAAACAATATTCTTTGAACACAGCAACTTGCATATTGCACTTATATAGCTCCACGCGCTCAGAAATACAACATAGCCCTACGGGTTGAGTAAGCTCAGTATGTAGTACACAACTCTGCAAATTGAATACGCTCAGTGGGTTTATTAAATCACTACCGATTGAGTTCTCTCAGTAGGAAGTATACAGCACTACCGATTGAGTTCTCTCAGTAGGTAGTATACAGCACTACCGATTGAGTACGCTCAGTAGGTAGTATATAGCACTACCGATTGAGTGCTCTCAGTAGGTAGTATACAGCACTACCGATTGAGTACGCTCAGAAGGTAATATAAAAGGGTTACTATAACAGTAGCTTGATCTGGGATGCAGTATTCGGCTCGAGAGGATTTTGCCAGTTCGGATCTCAGTTGTGATCCGACCTTGCAAAACCCACGAGAGCCGAATACAAAGTCCCAGATCTTGCTACTGTTATAATGACCCTTTTATTGTATACCTTTACCAATTTGGTTCTTGTTTTGTTTTTGAACGAAATCTTCGATGTTTATTGATATTAAATGGAACTTAGTGAAGTTTTCATGTGCGCTATTTATAGTAATGTGTCGGATCATGCATATTAATGAAAATAGTCCGGCAGCATGCAATACGGAAGGTACAATACGGAATTTAAAAGGTACAATATGGAATTTTTATCTGTCTCTTCATATTTAATTGTGAAATACAAGCCGATTTTTTACAGAATTTATATAGGTATATAATAAATGGCAATAACGATTGAATTGAATACGCTCATTAGGTAGATCGTAGCACTTCCGGTTGAGTATGCCCACTATGTAGAATACAGTACTAGCGATTTAGAACGCCTATTACGTAGAATGCAGCACTACCAACCGAATACTCTCAGTAGGAAGAATACAACACTACCGATGGAGTAAGCTCAGTTTGTAGTATGCAACACAATCGACTTATTACATCAATGGTAGATAACAGTACTACCAATTGAGCCGAGCACGCTCAATATGCAAAATACAGCACAACCGATTGCGTACGTTATACTAATCCCCAATGATAACGTGATTCCCGCCGAAACGCGAGGACGAGTCTAATTCATGATAACTGATGAAATAACCATTCATAATGCTTGCACATTAATTGACAAGCAAATATTTGTATTTCTTTCATTTCAAATGTCCAGTAAAAGTATATGGCAACATAGCTCAGTTGAATAAAATGCAGACAATAATTGGGTGTGAGCAGATCGTTTTGTGGGTTCGAATCCTCACGAGGGTTTTTTTTTCTTCAGATTTTTGTTTTTGTTTTTCATATTCGTTTTCATTTTTGCTTCCGTATTTTTGTTTCTTTCTTTGATGGTTTATTGTCGAGCACGCTTGCGTTGAGCTCGATATAGTCGCCATTTTCTGTGTATGTGCGTGCGTGCGTCTGTCCGATTTTGTCCGGACCATAACTTTGACATGCATGGACCAAGCTTGTTTAGAGTTCGCATTAATATTTAACTCAATGAGAAGGCGTGTCATGCGCAAACCCCATGTTCCTATCTCAAAGGTCAAATTGAAGTTTGTCCGGAGCATTTCTCCTTCAGGCATGGTAGGATTTTGATGTAACTTGGCATGAATGTTCACCATTTTAAGACGGAGTGTCATGCGTAAGAAGCAGGTCCCTAGGTCAAAGGTCAAGGTCGCACTTAGAGGTCAAATGTGCTGGTGGGCTCGATACCCGTGGGCATACTTGTATTTGTATATATGTCTTTATATAGCACACTGGTATGTTCATTATTTGCATGGCTACCTGCATGCATTTAATCAATATCATCTTTGTTGTGTAATAAACTAAAAAACTATTCTGATCTGCAATATCGCCTTTAGATACCTCTCTGTCGTGTTGTCACAGAGCTCATGAAGGAATCTTAATATTTATGCAAAAGTGAAATAAAATTTAAAAAGAAATAAATGTCGATGCTGAGTTTCGAACCCACACGGCAAAAGATCTGTTGAATATGGACTGTATGCTTTACCACTGAGCTAATTCGTAACTAGTATAAAACTGGAAATATTTAGATTGTAACATTTTAGGAAAATGTTGAATTCCCTATGTTCCATTTTAATCTATTAATAGTCATGTTTGTAAATATCAAGTTATCGTTGGGGCATAGTATATCACAGCACGCTAGGGCTCATTGATTATTGCAACAATCATTTTATACGTAAACATGGCCGTTTTTTTTTAAAAAAACGCGTACATGTTTATGACTGTCTGGGACAAGTCGGTATGTCATTTTGTATTCTGTGACCTGGACCGTGATCCTTGATCAAAGGACATAAAAAGCTAACATGGGCTATCTCTTGACCATAGGAAAACGTTCGACGAAAATTGAGCGGCTATCGTCTTTAGTCTAGCAGTCACTGCAACCTTGACCCCTGATCTACTGACCAAAAACAAAAGTGATCATATACCAAACACAGGCAATCAGCCATCAGCCTATGAAGTTTGAGGGCTGTATGCCAAATTAAAATTACTGAGTTGAAGTCGATTTCATGATGAAGCTCATTGTGACCTTGAACTTTGACCCACTGAATCTCAAACAAAAGGATATATCTACTGACCACAAGCAATCATCCTGAGAAGTTTGGCTATTGTAAGCTTGAGCATTCTCTAGTTATTTAGCGGAACCCGTTTTCTGTCTCAAGGCCACTGTGCTATTGAACTTTGACCTACTGATCCTTAGAACAAGGTAGTTCATTTATTGGCTTCAGGCAATCATCTTATGAAGTCTGACAATTGTTAGACCAGGAAGTCTCTAGTAATTGATTGGAAACCAATCGACGGACAGACTGACCTCCCCGCAGTCTTTTCAAAGGGGGCATTAATATCAAACTGCAACTTACCATGCACGCTCTGGCGCGCACATTATAGCAATGAATATTGAGAAAATAAAATGCCACACTGTTATGTTATAGCAAGCTATGGCTCGCATATTATAGCAACTAATAATGTAAAGGTGAAATACTAAACTGGTTACATGCTGCAGCACGTTACGACTCGTACATTATAACAATGAATATTGTAAAGGTGAAATATCAAACTGGTTACATGCTGCAGCACGTTACGACTCGTACATTATAACAATGAATATTGTAAAGGTGAAATATCAAACTGGTTACATGCTGCAGCACGTTACGACTCGTAGATTATAACAATGAATATTGTAAAGGTGAAATATCAAACTGGTTACATGCTGCAGCACGCTACGGCTCGTACATTATGACACTGAATATCGTAAAAGAGAAATATCAAACTGGCTACATGCTGGAGCACGCTATGGCTCGTACATTATGACAATGAAAATTGTAAAAGGTGAAATATCAAACTGGTTACATGCTGTAGCACGCTATGGCTCGAATATTATAACAATGAAAATTGTAAAAGGTGAAATATCAAACTGGTTACATGCTGTAGCACGCTATGGCTCGTATATTATGACAATGAAAATTGCACGCTATGGCTCGTATATTATAACAATGAAAATTGTAAAAGGTGAAATATCAAACTGGCTACATGCTGTAGCACGCTATGGCTCGTATATTATGACAATGAAAATTGTAAAAGGTGAAATATCAAACTGGCTACATGCTGTAGCACGCTATGGCTCGTACATTATGACAATGAAAATTGTAAAAGGTGAAATATCAAACTGGTTACATGCTGCACGCTACGCTCGTACATTATGACAATGAAAATTGTAAAAGGTGAAATATCAAACTGGTTACATGCTGCAGCACACAATGGCTCGTACATTATGACAATGAATATTGTAAAAGGTGAAATATGAAACCGGTTACATGCAGCACGCTACGGCTCGTACATTATGACAATGAATATTGTAAAACGTAAAATATCAAACTGGTTACATGCTGCAGCACACAATGGCTCGTACATTATGACAATGAATATTGTAAAAGGTGAAATATGAAACCGGTTACATGCAGCACGCTACGGCTCGTACATTATGACAATAAATATTCATATTCTTTTACAATATTCATTGTCATAAAAGTGAAAAATCAAACTGGTAACAGGCTGCAGTACGCTTTAGCTCGTACATCCAGTTGTTCCAGGTACATTGCAGCAATAAATAAAGTAAAAGTGACACATCAAATTGGTTACATGCTGCAGCACGCTTTAGCTCGTACATTATAGCAATAAATGTTGCAAAGGTGAAATATCAAATTGGTTACATGCTGCAGCACGCTTTAGCTCGTACATTATAGCAATAAATGTTGCAAAGGTGAAATATCAAATTGGTTACATGCTGCAGCACGCTTTAGCTCGTACATTATAGCAATAAATGTTGCAAAGGTGAAATATCAAATTGGTTACATGCTGCAGCACGCTTTAGCTCGTACATTATAGCAATAAATGTTGCAAAGGTGAACTATCTAATTGGTTACATGCTGCAGCACGTAACGGCTCGTACATTGTAACAATGGATATTGTTAAAGGTGAAATATCAAACTGGTAACAGGCTGCAGTGCGCTTTGGCTCGTACATTATAAGAATGAATATTGTAACGGATTACACATTGTAGCAATAAATATTGTAGAAATAAAATGCCAAACCGGTAAAGCATATTACAGCACGTTATGGCTAATAAATGATACAAATATAAACAACTATTGTAAAATAAATATCGAAATATAAAATATAATATCGAAATTAAACGAACTGGTATCGTAACAGCACTCTTACTGTAAAAAAATAAAACATCCAGCTGATAACATATACAGTAAAACAGCATGCTATGACTCGCATAAAATAGCAATAATAATTGTAAAAGTAAAATATTGAAGTGAGGGTGGCCAACCCACGTAACTTTTTGATATCATACACACGGAGAAATCGACTTGACTCAGGTAACGTAACATACTGTATTGCCTATATTTTCCTTATTACTTGACGGATATTTGACGGATATTTGATAAAATAAAGTGTGCCGAAAACAGCAAAATAAAACGAATGATTTCCTCCGCATATAACGTCTAGAATCAGTTCTCAGTAATTTTCCAAAACACTTCGTCCAAATGTGAAAGTGTATACCTTATCTACAGTAGACAGGACGATTTCTGCGTGTGTACAGTATTCTAAAGTCACGTGTGTTGGCCACCCTAAAAGTGGCGATAACACAATACGCTGTAGTTCAAATTATTATGGCGACAATTATATTGTAAAGGTAAAATTTCAAACTGGTAACATATTACAGCACAGTATCCCACACTGAGTCATATAAATACGGTTATTTCAAAAACAACGCAAATAATGTACAAGCATGTATAAGGATATGGCACATTTAAGAAAATAGAATAATGCTGCGTTTACATTAAGCCATGATGTCCACGATACCCACGATTTGAAAAATGCGCGGAGCTCACGATTTATTGCATGAATTTTGTATCACTACGCTTTCCAAAGCGTTCATACGCTCTCAGTGCGTTTTGTTGCTACCTGTAGCGTTTTGTTACGAAACCAACACGATTCTGGTAAAGATCTGCCCGATTTTCATCTCGTTCTCTCAAGTTCTCTTACGATTACCACGATATGTTATCACGTTTTGTCACGTTCTGTTCAGATCCCTTACGTTATCAAGTTCTGTTAAGCTCTCCTACGATTCATGGCCACGATTTGATCAAGACTGTCACGTTTTTAGTACGATTGGAGTATAAACAGGAGGCATTGGTCATCCTCTCATTCTCTCTAGAGATTCCAAAGAGGAACGAGCTATGCATCCAAGGGATGAAGAAGATGCTGAATTGGCATTTTTGATGTATGCCTATATAGTTCCGACAAGAAGAGACGGAACAGGGCATGATAGAAGAGAGTGGAAGGAGAAGAAGAAGGCCTAGGACCTGCTTGGTAAGACCACGGTTAAGTGTAAACCGAAGGCGCCAACTGGGACAATACTCTAAACTTCTCAACAGAGAACTGAGGCGTGAAGATGTTTTCTCCTACGTCACCTATGTAAGGATGCCTCCAGTTCTATTTGATGAGATCCTAGAAAGAATTGCACCAAGCATAGAGAGGCAAAGTACCAGACGAGAACCCCAATCATCTGGAATAAAGTTGGTCCTCACCAAGTTAATCAAGATCCTCCACGTTCTAGCATCAAGGTCTGATCCGCTACGTTAAAGTCTGTTTAGCTGTACTACGCTCTACTACGATTTCCACGTTCTATCACGCTCTCTCAAGATTTAACGATAAATCGGGATAATCGTGGAAAACTTTTTGACTGTCAAAAATTTTGTCACGATCTTTACGATCATCACGATTCCACCAATTCCCTCAAGATCACCACGATTCGATCTCACGACCCCCCCCTCCTCCCAACACGCTCACTACGCTTCTCTCAAATCGTAGACATCGTGGCTAAGTGTAAACGCAGCATAAATTAACAACATCTATTTTCAAGTTAATGAATCATAAAAAGTACACTGCAACTCATGAAGGAATGTATATACTGTTTTTTGTTGTTGTTGTTGTTGTTTTTTAAATCATGTACAAACTTCAGCATCCGCATGTAAAATATCAAAATATAACATTTAAATGTTTTTTTCTTTTCAATGTAAAGTTTGATACAAAAATTTACTAGGGTAATATAAAGGTCAAATGTCTATATCTAGTTTTATGATGGCTCCTCTATTTCCAAAGAATGACAGCAGTAGACCTCTGAGTTCTTTTTAAACAATTTTAATTTTTCACTGCAAGCGCTTTCAATTGTACATTTTACCCGCCATAAGGACATTGCTACATGGAGGCTTCTGTGGCCGGGTGCTTAAGGTCACTGACTTTCAATCGTTTCCCCCTCACCGATGTTAGTTCGAGCCTTACTCGGGGCGTTGACTTTTTCGCGTGAGGAAGCCATCCAACTGGCTTACGAAAGGTAGGTGGTTCCTCCCAGATGCCCGTCCGTGATGAAGTAATACCAGACGCACCTGGGGTCTTCCTCAACCATCAGAAGCTGGATAGTCGCCTTATGACCTATAATTGTGTGGGTGTTACGTTAAACAACAAAACAAACCAACAAGAAAAAAAAGCACACTGCACTATTTAGGATCCGTCAACAGCGGCCATAATGACCTTTTTCAGCGGCATTAGTAGTATTTAAAGAAAGGTATACTAATTAAGCTTTGTATTCTAGAAATCATAGCTCGTGCATTGTAATATATGATACTCGCTGTTGTTGCTGATAAGGCTGGAAACCACCACTGCTAGCAGTCGTCGATACACCTTGCTGTACTTGAAAGGGCTGACAGACACCACTCTGATAAGTTGAGTGTACTCCAGGTTGTTGGTAAGGCTGGAAACCACCACTCTGGCCTGCCGATGACACTCCTGGTTGCTGGTAAGATTGCAATCCACCACTGAGAGTTGTCGATGACACGCCCGTTTGCTGGTAAGGATGGACACCACCACTCTGACGTGCCAATGGCACTCCTGGTTGCTGGTAAGGTTGCAAACCACCATTGGGAGCGGTCGATGGCACGCCCGGTTGCTGGTAAGGTCGAGAGTCAACGCTTCCGGTAACAGTATGTTCCTGTTTAACTACAGTATTTCTTAGACGAGGAACTTTTTGATTCTTTACGCCATCAGGCCTTTGTTGTGTTTTCCGAATATTTTCTCTGTTTCCATTCTGCTGAATTCCATTTGCTCTTAATGGGACGACAGTATTTGCATCGATTTTAGATTGTATTTCATCTAATGTTTTGCTTTGTTTCAGATATAAGACAAGAGCTGTCACAATCGATGACAACAGCAACATACCACCCCCATAACGGAATAATTTCTTCCAATCGTCCTCTTTTTCGTCGTCTGTCTCATCTGATAATAAAAAAAAATAACATTTGATATAAACACGTTGGCATTTCTTAAATATATAGTTTATTTATTTCTAATTTGTAAATATAATAGGAGTCGTAAAGCATAATTTTTTGGGGTTATCTGTGTTTAAAACAACAAGAGAAACTTCGTCCCAACAAAAGATAAAAGGTAGGGCTAGATTTCCCGGAAACACAGAATACACCAAACAATGCCACAGAGCCGTTCATCGCAAAGTATGCAAAAAAAAAAAAAAAAAAAAAAAAAAAACAACATTAAGGTTACAAAAAGAGAGAAATCAAGATTTTAAAAGTTCTGAAAACAGCCGATTTCAATAATTCAATATGAAAGTATCCGTAACTTTAAACCAAGGCGAAATTTTCATTCAAATAATTAAAAAAAAACAACTATAGTATCTTCTTGTTTTCTGATTAATATAAAATACATTATCAACTTAACTAATAACTTGTGTTATTTTAATGACCAAACTATTATGCTTTGGACATTCATATTGGTATCAGGCCACTATGACTGTCCTGGTATTTAAAAGTTAAAACTAAAATTAGATATTAACATTATTGGGATAATGAAAATAAAAAGCCGTGCCATGAGAAAACCAACATAGTGGCTTTGCGACCAGCATGGATCCAGACCAGCCTGCGCATCCGCGCAGTCTGGTCAGGACCCATGCTGTTCGCTAACAGTATCTCTAATTCCAATAGGCTTTGAAAGCGAACAGCATGGATCCTGACCAGACTGCCCGGATGCGCAGGCTGGTCTGGATCCATGCTGGTCGCAAAGCCACTATGTTTGTTTTCTCATGACACGGCTCGAATGATTCAAATTAAAATTTAGCTTCTTTATTACATCCAATTTCATTTGAAATGAGTCCTCCAAGTCCTACAAACATCAGTATCAGACCCTCAACAATTCGTACATTTTCCCATCCAAATTCTTGTGGGATTGCGTCATCTCTTATCCCTTCGCAAAATGCTGAAGAAGAATTAAAGAAAAATGATAAGGTCCCATTGTTATTATTCTTTCGAAGAAATGGTTAATGTTAAATGATGATACATTTTAGTCAAACGGTCATGCGCGCAAGCGTGTGTTTATGAGAAGGGTGGGCTGATGGAATGCTGTTCGGCCCTACCTCACTTCCCCACCTATGTTTCAGAAAGATCAAAATAAGGTATTTACTCTGCATTCATTGTCTAACAACACTACACAAAATGTTGGATAAAGAATTCAAGTATGTTATAAGTAGTCCAGTTGAGCTTTATTACCCGTAAGGAACATTTTATGGAATATTTTTTTGAAAGGTTTACTTTATAACATAATGCCATTCCTGTTATCAGAAATAACTTGAATTAAGTGTCTGTTCCATACACCAAAAACTAAAAGCTATCTAAAATGAAAAGATATACACTAAACAAAAATGCAGAGTAATCCGCTAAACCGTCGAACTCTGCTTCGGTTAATTTATAATTCTGAAAACACCACCATAATTGAATGATAGAGTTGTAAGTAATATTATGTGCTAATGAGCTGTTGATAAGACTCCAAATAATAAGTTCCTTAAAATCAACTTCAGAAAACAACAGAATTACAAGGAAACCCTGAAATATGGCGAAAATAACATATTCGTAACAATTTAATATAGAGTTTGGGAAATATATGTAGAAAACATGTTTTTGATATTTTTAAAAGTGAGAAGACTTTAATTCAATTTTCATGCCAAATAACAATGCGCATGCGAAAAGCATTTATTTGGACATACTGCAAAATGTAATGACTATCTGTTTTCATAAAATAACATTTTTTAGCTGGGATACATTCTCTGGAAGGTCCGTTATATCTCCCTGATATTGTCTTTGACAGTCTCAGCACTTAGCACGTTTGTTCAGTGTAGCAATGACCTCGATGTATACATCACTTTAAGTAAGGTTTATAATATAGGTTTTTATAAGTTTTATATATATATATATATATATATATATATATATATATATATATATATATATATATATATATATATATATATATATATGTGTGTGTTAAAATAATTACACAATTTTCCATTAATTTTATCATTAAGCTTCAAAAATTAAAGTATTCTCACCGAAGAATGTGGCAAATAGTAAACTAAATGGGAAGAAGTAGCCAAATTTTACTGCATGCGGTGCAATAAAGCAACCAATACCCATTGTAGCCGCTGCCACCATTAAAACACCGAATATAATGTTCATACGACCATCTTTTAATGTTCGAACATGTAACCTGAAACGATAAATTCGATAAATCGGACGATAATATATACTACAGTTGAAACTCGATATCTCAAATTCGCCTATCTCAGAATTCTGGCTATCTCGAAATTCCGCTATCTCGAAGATATTTAAGGTCCCTTCCCGAAAATACGTGCACAGAATATCATTTTAAATTGAATTTCAATTATCTTAAAGTAAATCGTTTGATCCCTTGGAATTGAAGATACTGATTATCAACTGTATGTATCCGGTGAATTTCAATAGTAATGGAACGACATTTGTGTTTATGGGTTTACCGAGAATGAAATAGTTTGAATAACAATACTCTGCTAGTATGTTACAATGACCCGTGTTAGTAGTTATTATTATTGACTACGTCTAGTTTATACTTACACTGTTATTGTAATCACAATTAAAATTCCATAGACTTAATACAAATCTTTTTGCATTTGAAAAATTCGAAAACATCATTGTAGTTAGGCCTATATGCTTTACACATAGTCAGTAGGCTGCATAGATGTGTAAAGTAAACAGAGACATGTAAGGTGTAAAGGAAACATGTCAACTTTCTCGATTCAAATGAATTTTCTAAATGTTGTTTGTCTGACATTTTCTGGGATTAAATCGACACTTTGAGACAAACACGCGTAATGATACAATAATAAGGAACGTCAATGGAGTCGCGAATCAGGAGAGGAAGCACTTACTGCAAGTTGAAAATAAAGGTAAGGTTGAAAAATATTATTTAATGTAAAAGCAGATAAAAATATTTTATAAGTTTCAGCCCATTCAACTTTGACTAAAACTGATTCGATGTCTTTTTTCCGGGAATGATGGTCAATGTGTATCACAGTCGATGAATACCAACTACAGGGCCAATTTGTACTGAAACGTTCACCAACAGCGCCAGCTCACGAGAATCTAATGTTTGTACATGTTTTTATCTGTTAAGGCATCCTCGAAATCGGCAAAAAACAACAACAAACAACAATGATCCAAAGCAGGGTTCATACGCCTCGTTTTCATGCAAGATACATGCATTTTACAATACAATTAGAAAGCACGAGTTTTAATGCGAAATTAGAACGCTTGCAATGTCAAAAACCGCGGTAATTTGTTTAAGAGATCTTTAATGTCGAAGGTATCTAGTAATGGATATAATAAATTTAATGCCGGAATGTGAAAGACGAAGAAAATTAAGAGTCGCCAGTCCGACATCGGACGAATAGGGCTTAATATATATACGAGAAAACGAGAAAATCCCATATAAGCGCAATGCATAATACGTCAAATACGGAATCCTGTTTGGGCCATTTATAATGTCGCCATCGCGTTTGTGGGGTCGACACACGACAACGCGAAGTGACATAGCGACATTACGAAGTGACACCAGACAATCGCAAACGACGGCGACAATCCCAAACGACAATGTCACGATATCCACTTTGAAATGTCGCCTTTCAAAAGCACGATATATCGCGATGTCACTTTGCGTTGTCGAGCGTCGTATCGCATTGTCGCTATGTCACTTCGTAATGTCGCGTGTGTCGACCCTGCAAACGCGACGGCGACATTATCAAACGACATGCGATAATCACAAACGACGCTCGACAACGCGAAGCGACATTTTCCAAATGTTGTATCGTATGTCGCGTGCCGCGGGTTCTGGTGAGGGTCGATGCGCGACAATTCCAAAAGATACACGACACGCGGAGTGACACTCGACAATACGAAGCGACATTTTCATAATGTCGTATCGCATGTCGCCCGTCCACAGGTGAAAGGGTAAGATAAAAAGCTGTATTTCCGTACTTTTCCGTACGTAAAATGTCCATGTTTTTCATTAACTTCAAATAATTGTAGAATGTTCCAAACACAAGATATTTTAATGAAATAACTTTTATGAATTAAATTCAAACATTGTCTAAACGGATATGTAACTTGTATAATTTTACCGGGATTGTCGCCGTCGTTTGCGATTGTCGGGTGTCACTTCGTAATGTCGCTATGTCACTTCGCGTTGTCGTGTGTCGACCCCACAAACGCGATGGCGACATTATAAATGGCCCCAACAGGATTCCGTAGTCAAAGGCGCATGGTGTGTGTGTGTATATACACACACACACATACACCATGCGCCTTTGAAGTATTATGTATTGCGCTTATATGGGATTTTCTCGTTTTTTTGTCTTTTTTTTTCGACTGCTAGCAACGGAGTTAACAATAATACATCGTTTATATTTCTTAGAAAACTGGATATGAAACAGTCACCATTGTATAAAGAACGTTTGAAACTATTTTTTATCATTATCATACAAACCGACTGCTGTCGTCATATGCTAATTTCTTGAACATCCAGGCGAGAAACATTCCAAATGCCAGACCGAGGGTTGGACTTAAAGCGTATAAGAGTGCTTTAGCTATGTTTTCGCCGATATCTAAACGGCCCGTCATGTCCGTGTCTGTGAATTGTGCTTGGGGTGTTTCTATACCTGAAAAATTATGCATGTTAATTGATGATGCTAAATCGTTTTTGTTTTGTTGTATTTAACGTATCACCGACACAACTATAGGATATATAGCGACTTTGCAGCTTTGATGGTGGAGGAAGACCTCATGTGCCAATTCGTGCATTATTTCAAAACCATTGACCTTCCATAAGTCAGCTGGATGTCTTCCTTGCATGAAGATTTCAACGCCTTGAGTGAGGCTCGAGCCTACACTTGTGAGGAGCAAGTGATTCGAAGTCAGCGACCTTAACCACTTGGCCACGGAGGCCTCTTTTTAGCCAAAGGGCACGGGTTTTAATTAAAAGATATATGTTATCATTAAAAAATTCGTTTGTTCTCCTCTTGAAGATGTTTTTATTGTATATCATGTATATCAAATTTATGATTTTAAGATATATATGCAGTGCTTTGAAGTCGGCGTAGCATGATAGAGGGGAGTATCTAGATACGACTTATTACTTTATATCTCTTTTAATACTTACCCCATTGGTAAAAGAAATATACGACGCAAGTCAACCAGAACAACACATTCCTTAAAAGGTCTTTCTTTGCTAGTCCAAGCGTTTTCTGAACAAATGTCACCGGTTTGTCATCTTTCATCTTTAGCCTGAGCTCTTTTAAAGTTAGACCAAGAATTCCTATGCCAATACACAAACCGGAGCAACCCCTGAAAAAATGTTGCAAATATACTATCAAATACAAATATGCACGTGTTCATTTATGAGATAATGTTATTGGACGATGTTCCTTAAGATGTTATTGGCACGCTAGGAGACGTATTGCCCGAAGGCAACAACCTCGTTTACAGCTGGTAAAGACGGTTTAAGAATATTTCTTTACGCATAGTCCGCTAAAACTATCATATATAGAGAAAAAACAAATGAAACGATAATTTGTATTAACTACTTTTGAACAAAAACAGTTGAAACATTGATTTTGTGTATCATTATAAAAATGTCTAGTATGCTTTACTCTGTACAATTTTTATTAGATCCGTTGTAATGCTATATAAAGTTGGGTTTTGCAGAACGCGACATTCATCATACTTTTAGACAATAATATTCACTACCTATGGTAAACGAGTTTTACAAAATGTTTATACTAGGTAAATAAGAAACTTACGAAACTGAAAATACCGAAAGTCTTACATCGGACCAGTATCATCTTGGCGATTTGTTCGAAACCGATGGACCGCCATCCTTTATTTTCCAAAGTTGCGTTATATTTGGAAGCTGCGAGTTAAGTTTGGTAAACACGTTTGTGTAATAAAAATAAATTAACTTTTAATGCAGCAAACTGTTGCAGCAAATGTTTCAATATGCACACTGATGCAGATGAGTTACCAGAACACTGGGTCACATAACCTCGAAGTTACAGATATTATGATTACGCATATATATATTAGGGAGTTTGACAAACATTCTCATCTAAGTACTATCCCCACGAATCGTTTTTTATACAGATTAACAAACCCACATATCATTTATTATTACATACTTGTCTTTATTCTCCGTTAAGTTTCACTGGTACCGGAAACGTCAATATTTTTCCATACACTGACGCCTGAATTTCATAGGCTGTGACTAAATACAGAGTTGGTGCACCTGTGATATATTACAGACTCCGGTATATACCGGATTAACTAAATTTGAAAGAAAATATCTTAAATGTATATATTTTGTTACCATGGTGATACTAGCCCTAACCTCTAGTCAGTATATTATGCATTTGATACTCTAAATGCGTGCGGACATGCAAAAAAATGAGTAATTTTGCCGTGCGCTCCAATGGATAATAATTCCGCGCAGGCGCAGAACGGCTGCACCAACTCTGCAATGAGAAACATTCAATTTCATATCGGGTGCGTGACGTAATTCAGTGTGTGTTGTTGCACTATTTTTTCTATTAGTTCAGTATTGTCAATCCTATTCAGGCTATTGAACATATTTATGATATTTACGTAATAGTTATGCGTGTAAATGCGTATGTAATAAAAAGGTTATTATCTTCGCATCGGGAAATATGCACTCGTTCTTCAGCGGAAGAATATTGCGCTCCTAAAGTCGCGCAATATTTCCACTAAAGAACTCGTGCATATTTCCCGATACAAAGCTAATAACCTATAAATATATTTTGCCTAGTTCTGACTGGAAAAATAAAAATACTTGTTGTATAAATGCAGCATGATACACACGCGTGTGCACGGGTAACGGGAAACATGACGAATAGGCATCTGGTGGTGCCATTTAAAGTTATATAAGAAGGGTTACTTTATAACTGGAAAATCTGCTGTTAAACAGTGGTATCTAAACTTCCTTATCTCTCTCTGCCTATATCTGCATTGTATCGTATTGTAATGTATACATATGAGGTAAAACCCTTGCTCTGGTCTTAACACCATATTGTCTAGGCATATCCACAAGGTTAAAGACTCTTTTGCCTCTCAATTTCACATATATTTGACAATTTATTAGTGAAGATAAACAGGTCAATACCAGTTAATTGTTGTAATAAATAATTACCTCAGAAAGGCTCTCCACTTCACTGTCACTTTAGATGAAGCGGTAATTAGTATGACAATAAGAATGAACTGTCCGACAAAATTGCCAAGTTTTGACAGAAATAATGCTTTCATTCTCTTTGTTGTAAAATACTCGAGTACCGGTATCAGAGCTCCAAGTTGAATGAAACTTATTCCTACCGCTGAAAAGAAATGTATTTAGAACACACACATTATTTTGTAAACTACTACTTGATTTCGGTTGCACAAACACTGTCCTAAAAGACTCGTGATATATCTCTGAAGGTATTTGTAAGCAGGTATTTCTTATTAAGGTAGTGGACCCATAGTAGCACTCGGCAATTTCCGCACGATTACGTATAACCTGTATCCTACGTCTGTATTCGTAATTTTAGGAATCGCATCAGGAAAATACGTATTCAATTGGAAATAACATTAATGCAATATTCTACCACGATCCGATTCGTTTTCCTTTTAAACAAAGAAGGCTGAAAACAGTGAATTATATGCTACAATTCACTGTTCTGACGTCACAATCATTACGTCATAGCGTCAAACGGCATAGCGGCGAGCTGGAAAAGAAACCGATTGAAAACGGGCAAATATTTAATGAATACCATCAAGGATGTACTTTAAAGTCCTTGGTAACGTGTTAGAATCGAAATTATATATCTCATTTAGTGATATGCACTTAAATAAAATCATTGTTTTTTTAGCGGGCGCAATTACGATGTTTGTCGTTGTGTCGCAATAGGACAAAATAAGGAAATCGCACAAACCAGCCGCCATAGCTCATCGACATGAGTTGCGGCAGTGTCGCTAAATGAGCAAAATGATGTGTAATGAAACATTGGTTGTATGCTTTAATGAGTACAAGAACGTGATTTTGAAATAAAATAACTATTACTGCATTAAGTTGAAAAATTAAAAAAATAAAAATAAAAAATAAATGAGCCGCGCCATGAGAAAACCAACATAGTGGGTTTGCGACCAGCATGGATCCAGACTAGCCTGCGCATCCGCGCAGTCTGGTCAGGATCCATGCTGTTCGCTAACAGTTTCTCTAATTGCAACAGGCTCTGAAAGCAAACAGCATGGATCCTGACCAGACTGCGCAGATGCGCAGGCTGATCAGGATCCATGCTGGTCGCAAACCCACTATGTTGGTTTTCTCATGGCACGGCTCAAATAAAAAGTACAAATGAAATTACGGATTTCAACCAATAGAATTTGTTAATGAGTAAATAATATCCGTTTTAGGAACAGGAATGGATCATGAACATCCGATATGAAAAAAAAAACGAGAAAAAAACCCCAACAAACAAACAAACAAAAAAGCAGTCAAGCAAATGCTTCCCCTAATCAAAACGAATTATTTTTACACAAATTCTACTCGATGCTACCTTTCCGCAACGATAACAGAAACGGCGCCTCACATACAGTGTTACAAAGTCTCACCATCATAATTTTGAATAAAATATTATGTGTGGGTAGTTCCCCTTTACATCGTTATAAGCTATATTACACTATGTAAGTGATTGGACGGTGATTTAGCAAGCAGCAATAATTTAAGCAGAAAGAAAAAAAGTCATGTTTTCTTCGTTCACATGCTTAACTTTCGTCGTCTTCTTAAAAGATTGTAGTTACGGTGCATACAATTATAAACATTACTATTTTTTTATAAACTGGAACGTACTCTATTGCTTAACGATATGTATAAACTTTAAAAATACCTACAATTTTTCGGTCTGCAATACAGTCTGTATTTCACTCAAGTAATGAATATAAAACTCTGTATTCAACCCCAGTTATACGCGGAACAATATCCAATGGTGGGAATATGTTTTAGTGCGAAGCTCCATGCACAAAAACGTTGACAGTTTTAAACGGGGGTTTGCAGCCATAATTGTTAAAAATTGTAGTCGCTTTTGGCAGCCAGTTTATGTATATAAAACAGTCAATTAAACAGTGCCTTGATCTGCAGTGATGCATTCAGATCTCGTGCATTTAACCTGACCCGGTCACACTCCGCGCAAGTGCCTCGTAAGATCAGGCCTCTAGCCGAATACAACATTGCGGGTCAAAGTACTGTTATAAAAAACCTACTGTACAGTCAAAGGTTATAATAAAATCACTTGAGTCCAATGAATCCTGCAATTATTACTAGTGACTGTCCTAGACAAAGCTGAGTAGCTGAAAGTTATTTTTTCCATTGTCAATCCATTCAGTATCATGAAACATTTTAAGGCTGTGGTATTTGGAGAGTTTTACATTTTTTGTGGACTTTGTCACAATTACTTTATTGTAGTTAGACCTTTCTTGTTATCTTATTTTCAGAAATGGATATTAAGTTGGTGAGCAACTGGTAGGTCTGTCAAATATTTTTACTGTCGGTATTCATGTAGTCGCTGATTAACACAATGGGTTTGAAATATACTGTTTAGTAAGTCAATGTCGCTAGCAAGTAAAAAACAATTTGAGATGCATTTAAAATCTTATTTCAGGGATTTTGGGTATGGGGAATTGATTTAAAATGAATTGAGATCTATCGGGCCTCCCAAGCATACACACACAAAAAAGAGGTTAAAACGTTTTCTGTATAGCATCAGTATTAGTTTCACATATGTTTTACCATTTTCGCACCGAGGCATACCTAGATGTGTATGGAAGCGTCTATGTGCCACATGCGTACAATAAAATGAAATCAGGATTCGCATCTCCTACCTAGGATGACTTGATATCTCATAAACTAAGTACTTCCTAAAATAGCTGAATAAGCGTAATAGTAATTTCATCCACCAATTAGGAATACATTGTTTCTATTTTATTTTTTTGTTTTTGTTTGGCTTAACGTCACACCGACACAATTATAGGTCATATGGCGAGTTTCCAGCTTTGATGGTGGAGGAAGACCCCAGGTGCCCCTCCGTGCATTATTCCATTACGAGCGGGCACCTGGGTAGAACCACCGACCTTCATTAAGCCAGCTGGATAGCTTCCTCACATGAATCAAAGATAATAGGTAAGGGTAGATTTCTCAGAAGCACAGAGCATCAAAACACAGCCTCAGAGCCACGCATTTGCAAAGTAGGCCCACAACAAAAAGAAGCTGTAATGGAAAATTATTACAGACGGGTTGCTTCAAAAATCTAACAAGTACATATTAATTTATGCCAAATATAGATAGACGGTCACGGAGGCTCCTGTTCCTAGTTAGTTCTATATAACCACTAGTTATATGATTGTTTTATATTGTCATTAATAAATTTATATAAAATAAGTGGTAAACAGATATTTATGAAACTCATAAAATAAGTTAAAATTTGTAAATTTTAAAACTTACCCACCGGCCCGTATAAGATAAATTTTATAAACTTTTCTGTATCATCGTCACCAAAGTAAGACAGGAAGAATAAGATTACCATAACAACACTAGCTCCAATGCAAACAGTTGCTTGGTAACCAAGAAATATCATTACAAGCGCAGCAAGTGGAGCTAAAAATAGACAAGAATACAACATGTAACGATGCACTAAGGTAGAAAATAATATACTTAGCTATTGTGCAAGATCATAGTTCCACTATTTCTTAACCAGATACACGAGATAGCAACGCAAAATTGTCAAAAATATCTAAATCAATATTATTCATGTAGATATTCTCTATATTCTAATAAGCACTGTAAAAAGCACAGCAATATTCCTTTTTGTTGTTTAGTCCAAGACATGCATTTGGAATTCTAGAGTAACGTCTTATACACATTGTGGTCATTAGTGTGGACCATATGCTGTATTATTCTACTTCTAGGATACTATATTGCATAAATTTTCGCATTGAAAAACAACCCTAGCAAGTACTGGTAGATTAGGTTTAGTATTTTACGATTTTTGACAAAAAAGCGCCACGATGTCAGAACATAGGTGTCAAAGTTCAGAACAGAGAATTTTTAACCAAGTTCATATATACATATATCTAACACAAACCTGTCGGCATTGAAGTTAAATGGTGTTGAAGACTCAGGTCAGAAATAAGAAAAAAATCTTTCATAATCGATTTTATTTTAGATACATTTGCATTACTTTGAGTTTGTTTGATTAAAATCTAATTGAATCTGCCATCAAATATCATTTAATTTTCAGGGTTTGGCTTGAATTTCTGTGAGGACATTTTGTGGACAGCGAGGCGTGTCCATAGATTTACCATACCACAAATTTACGGACGATATTCTTATCTGAAACCGATTAACATGTAGTTCCTTGTCCTCCATAAAATTTACGTAATTTAAGTCTGTATAACTTTTTGAAAGCTTCTGATATTCAACTTTATCAAAAAATACATTGCTTTAGTACATATTTGTCGTTATCTGTGTTTTATAACAAAAACAAAGCGTATGGAAATACACATGCTTGCTTTGATCACATGACCAAAACAATTCTTTATCACGTTACCAAAATAAACTTTAAATAACCTACAAAAATAGTACTTCAGCACCATCCCCTTGATTTGGTAAAAAAGGTTGAAATGCTTATTGATCAAAAGTAGTCTAACTAGAATCACCAAACTTAAGCTAACTGTTCATGCCCATTACCAGAAGCTGTCAACCGCTGTCCACATCAGTGCTTTGATTTCTATATTACATAAGTAACTGCAGATTATAAATCACCAATAAAACTATATGCTGGGAATAAGTTTAAGGTTCTGACATTAATTCTAGCAATGATAACCAGCCTATCGGTACCTTCACATACATGTCGTCTAAATGTAAGTAAAATTTGTAGTTGTTAATATTGCGGAAAGGGCTAAAAGAGCTTTACTTGAATAGCTTTTCCCTGGATTTTTAATTTTGTATTTTTAATATGTATGTGATGTCATTTAATCAACTGTACCCGACTTGATTATTATCATTGGAACTGTTGTGTAAAAGTCAGGTAAAACTGTGGAGTCATTAGTTTGTTGCCAAGGTGGCTGGTTAGAAAATATGTTGAGCGGGTAGTATTAGTTTGTTCATGATCCATACGTATATTTAACAAATAATTCATAGCAAAACCGTGTTTTAACACGATAGGCGGATAAACGTCGGGCTGCGCCCTCGTGAAATTATTTCGAACGACGTATAACTGCCCGAGAGTATAAAGAGTGTTCAAACACGGTTTTGCTATAAATTATTTCGATTCAAATATATCTTTTATTGTGAAATTTAAATAAAATATAATAGAACAGTTTATTGGCACATGTATGGCGCCAAATGGTAGGTAGTCACACTCTTTGTTCAAACATGCCAGGATCGGAAATAGTTATACGTCTTGTGGAATAGTTCCATTAGGACGCAAATGGTGGCGAACTATTCTGCAAAGCTGATGCCCAACTCCGTGTGTGTGTAAATTGATTAAGACAGTTATGCTGTGTGACCTTTCGTTTTAAAAATGTTTTAAGTAAAATATTTGATGAGATTTGAAATGGCGATTACGTGATTCGTAAATGGCGCTAATATAAACAAAATATCGTTGTGATGATTAAAGCATTGTTAGTCATTTATCAAATAATCAAGGTCTACGAGTGATTTTTTCATCAAATTTATCAAGGTTCAGTGTTCAGATGCTCAGGAATTGAACCACGAAGTCGTTAGTCCGAGTGGTTAAATATCTAAGCATCTGAATGATGCACGGTGGCAAATTAGACGATAAACCACGAGAAGGCATTGATTGTTTTCATTCTTACATGACCATTGAAATATTTTGATTAAACCATGCTGGACTTCATTTATGCGAATAGTAATGAACCGGGCGTCATGCGGCAATTTGACGTTATAATTGACGTCATAATGCTCTCTTAGAGGTCCGCGCGTCAACCGTTGTTAATCGCAGAATATACAGAACTTGTGTTTCTTCTTTTTTTAACTGGCAATCAAGTTGAGCCATAATTGAAATTAGAATTACTTTTATATTAGTTTATTTTTATATTTCTGTTACCTAATTTCAACAACTTATTTTACCTTCCCCAACCCCGATCCTCTTCCAGAACCAGTATTTATACCATTACTTAACATAATCACAACAGGCTATAAGGAAAAACATAGAACTGACTTACCATACAAATCTGAAAGTACAGTTAATTGCTCATCCATCTCATCTAGTGTGTCACTATCTATTCCTGTATCAGATGACATATCATCATCAAGAAGACATACTTGTATTAAAATTCGCAATATGCTGAATAGAGCATTAATTCCTGTACAAGCAAGCACAATCAGCCATGCCCGGAGTCCACCATCTGGCGGGCTTTCTAACGTGGTACCTTCTGCAGGAGGTTCGAGCTCCAGTGCTCCATCAGCGTGGCTGATTGTTTCTCCGGGCTCGTCGACGTCGGTCGGCATAGGTGAAGTAATGGTGTTTCTATCCATTTTGTTTTGGTTGCCATACGAACATAAAAGGTCCACTTACAGCGCTTTATTTGTAGTAAACTAAACTTTAAAATGTTTACGCCTAGATGCATATGAACACTTCCATCGCATTGTTTGCTGTCTTCAATTCAATTTGAATGCCTTTGTCCAATAACCGTTTCTACGTACATTGATTATCGGGTACAGATGTATGATGATTAATGATAATTGTTTCATGGAAAAATCGATTTCACTAGACATTGTTTCACTTTTGTGTTCGAAATAGCAAAGCAGACCATTGAACGTCCATTAACCAACTATGTACAGTGAAACCTGTACTGAAGATCACCCACAAACAGAGAACACCTGTCTCCAGAGACCATACGTTGTTTTTCCCCATGTATGATTTAAACAACTTTAGAGTAGTTCAACCTGTTAATTAAGACCACCTGCAAATAAAAGACCATATTTAAGGTTTCCTTATGATTTCCTTTAAAGGCAGGTTTGACTGTTCAAAATATTCACCCTAGTAACGAAAAGATATTTTCTAATTGTGTTTAACTTATACCCAGATGCACATTCATTTTATAATGTAACTAAGCGACTCCTTTTGAAAATAGTATTATAAACATACAAATATTTGTTTATAAAATTAGTAAAACCAATGTTATTGTATATTGTGTTTTTGTTTTATTCCATTTTTAAATCTTTATTCTTATTATTTGATTTAATTTATGTTTTATGTTTGTTCACTCTATATATTTGCCGTATGCTTCTCTACATTTTCATGTTTCTAGTAAATAAATGTTTTTTACGAATAATGTAAAAGTATGTATCTGTCACGGAGAAAAAAAATCATAAGACATGATATAAACTACATGTATTTGTATACAAAAAAAAAAACAACAACAAAAAACAAACTATGCAGTATCTTGATAATGTTCCATACTTTGACCGTGTCGGATTATGAAATTTTAAAGGATTGTCTGCGTTTAAAATGACTTTTGGGTCAAAATTCAGTATAACTTTTGAATTATAGATATTCATTTGCAATAAATATAAATATTCGTACTGCTGAAATTTCACTGAACCATCATTTGCTGATCAAAGTTCCTTGCAGTCTAGCTATTACAATGCCATTGAAAATTAAGCATTCGAAGATATAAGCCAAGATTTTAAAACGATGTTGAATACTGACCCAGTTTAAAGACAGGCTGTAATGTCAAGAATAAAAAAGCCGATATTGTCATTGTTGAACACATATCTTACTCGTTAATGTATAATTTTTAACGTTAAAGGGGATCACAATGTAACAGATACCACGTACATTATTAATAACAATACAGGAAAATCAATATCATGAAGTTGATCTTTAAAATATATTGCCAACGCAAAAAAAACAAGCTCCGCCTCATAGATTTCCAGCGTTGACCCAGTCATGTCATTGAATTCCAGGAATCGCGCACGTCATGGGTATATAAACACGTAGATCGATACTTTCGTTCTTTTATTACGGTAACATCTTTATTCCTTTGAAATCAATTTAATTCAATATACATGTAAAAAAAAAAAAAAAAAAAAAGAGTAAGAGAATATTATTTGCTGATATTATGTTATCGTAAATATTATCATTTAAATTATCCTGATTTTTTTTAAAAAACTTAAGTTTCAAAAACGCGGCTTCCACGTGGAACAAAAATAGACGAGATCTTCGTTCTGCCAAATACTATATATTTTAAAAACGATGATTGTCAGTTTTACTGATTGAATGATTTAATTATTGATCCGGATGCTGTTACTGCTGTCATATTATCGATTGTGATATCAAATGATAAATGATGATGATGTTGTTGTTTTTGTTGATTTCGTTGTTGCTGTTAATTACGACGATGATATTGATGATGATGATGATGTTGTTTTAGATGATCTTGATGTTGATGATGATGATTTTGTTGTTGTTGTTGTTGTTGATGATGATGATGATGATTGATGATGATGATTATGTTTATAATGATGTTGATGCTGATGATGATGATGTTGTTGTTATTTTTGTTGATGTTGATGTTAACAAAGGTGGTGATTATAATGTTGATAATGATGTTGATATGATGACGATGATGAGGAGGAGGATGGTGATGATGAGATTTTTTTGATTTTTGATTTTGGTTTTACGGCGCATCAATACAGTATAGGTTATATGGCGCCAACAACAAATTTTGGTTTCACATCTCATTTACATCGAAATAAAAACATAATGTATGGAAACAAAATTTGCATACCTGCTGGAATCACAGAGTTACAGCAAAACTAAGTGTTAAGACCCTATTAGTCGCCTCTTACGATCATGCAAGGGTAAGGCTGTGGTTCCAATTCTTTTCATACACAGATCGTCCCAGAAACACATTGGGCGATGATGATGAGAAGTCAAAAAATGTCATAAAAGACATATTGTTTAAAAATACTATTTCCTCCTTTATATTAATAACATTGAAAAGTGGCTTGCTTAGCTTTTGTTATTAGAGGGCAGGGACGGAGCTCGAAGTATAAACCATTGAAAAAAGGTATATGAATAGTACTACCTCAATATTAAGTGTCCACATAGTGCCGATGCAAATTTTGCTATCACTCATTATTATTACAAAAGAAGCAATCATTCTGTCTAAAAATGAGCATAAACATTTATCAAGTCTCTGAAATATTTCCAGTGTTAAGATCCTAATGTTGGTCCTTTGCGTATCATTGAGCTCTTTTCAATGTTCATTAATGATGGCCGCAGCCCTATAGTGCAATATAGTTTTGTAAAACAGCTTTCGATTGGTCACTTTTCATAGACGAAACGCCATTTGTTATATGTTGCTGTCTTGCTCTTTGTAATTGAAGGGAAGATCTGGGAGCCAGGAATTGGAAATGTTTGACGTTTTAGGTAGTTTTTCACAGTAAAAACCTACCGTAATGCTGTCTCGCCGAGGCGAGTCGGCACAGAACCATCACAATGCCAAAGAGGAGACTGTCGCAGTTGGCTGAACAAGTTTAAGATGAGAGGCGACGAAAACAAGGCACTAATGTCATGGCAATGCAGAGAGACCTGGACCAGGCCAGGAGTCAATATGATGACCGTCAACAAGGACCAAGCCTCCCGCCAAAAGGGCAAATCTCAGCTGACTTTTGATTCAAACTTGCTCTAGTGACTTGCTTGATTCAAACTTGCTCTAGTGATATGCTTGTGTTAAATTATAATCTCATCCAAAATAAGCTAGAAAGGTTCAAACAAAATTACGGGTTGTAAACGGTGAACTAGTTGTTTCTCAGAAAGGTAATTCAGACAAGGGCATTAACAAGATCGAATCTTGGTCTGACTCTTTCATCAAATTCATAAATTCTTCATTAACAATAAAGCGTTAGGATGAAATACATAATTTACTACTGTAACAATACTTCTTATAAGGCTTTCAGATTCACGAAACGAGAGTTGAAAAACAATATGACAAACAATGTAGACAAACAAGTCTCTGAACCCAAACCTGTCCTGGAATTCTGTTGACCCAGAATCATGGATATTATCTATGACCCCAATAGGTTGGAAAGATCAGTCTCGAAATATACCAAAAAATAAAGAGATTGTACGCTTTCAATAATGGATATTGTGAAAACAGCCTTTGTCAATATGTGCACGCGTGTTTAAGATGTCATGGGCCAGATGCTGTTTTTTTTGTGTGTAAAAATGGCAACTTCCAGAGGTTCCAATATTCTGCTCAGATAAATCCAATACGTCCGGCTAGACAGGTCGATTCACCGGTGTATATTTCAGGGCCAAGCTCAGATACGGGCAATATGACCTAAGCAATACCCCTATTAATGTTAATGAATTAAAAGATAAACCCGAGGATTATCCTGACAAACATGACGCTGGGTTTATCTAAGATGGTTTTCAGAATGGTTTCAACTAATTTTATATCAGCCAGAAATAAGGAATCAGTTCTGCGTCCAAAATTACATGAAGGCCTTTGCTTAGGGAGAATATTAGCCTCCATTTAAGTCTTTATTTATTTCTTACCTTAGAATAAATCCAAGAGGTTTAGTTCCGAAACAGACTGGGGGTTTATCCTTCCCTACTGTTTACAGTGCGAGTTGTTACATCTTAGTATGGCCAATGCAGATATTTTGTCAGCTTTTATTTTGTGTCCTGTATGGCCAGGATGTTTTGATATCATGCAAAGGATACCGGATACAAAAATGTTACCTCAAGGTGCATCCTGTGCCTTTCTTATATTTGAAAATTTTAACATTTTTAAAATAGCTCGTCGTGAAACGAGCACTTACCGAAAACATAGACCATTTGTTGGACGACTTTCTTCTCATTCGTTTGACAGTTGTAACCATCTCGTGCAAACTTTCGAAAATGTATGCGATCAGCTTATTGTTACTTTGAGTGAAGATATGTTAGTAGGTCCAGTCCAAAGAGTTAAATACCTAGGTTAAGAAATAGATACATTTAATCAAATAATCAGAGTTCCCGAGGACAAAATAGAAAAAAAAAAACGAAAATAACCTTAATTAGCTTGATACATAGTAAAAACATGAAATCGAGGCAGTAACAGTCTGTTACAGGTTTACTGAATTTTGTTTCAAAAACTATACCGTCAGGTAAAGATTTTAATCGCCGGTTTTACGAAAGTATATTCCATTTTAAGAAACCTCACAATTATATTAGGATAAATAAAGGTATGATTGATGACGCAAATGTATAGTTACATTTTCTACAAGTTTTCAGTGGCACTAGTATGTTTTCTGAAGCTGAGATCGGATCTTCAGATCAACTGAGTTGTTAACAGCTTCAGCCAGTAACAAACAGTTAGGATGTGGCTGCTATTTCAATGGTTCCTGGTCTGTATTTGGCCCCAAAACTAGCAGGACATTAGTTTCAGTAATATCACATATCTAGAACTCGTGCCTATTTTACAGGCGTTTCATACATGAGAGGACACTGTGGTACCTTTAAACAAGCTTCTCAAAGACCACGTTTCTAAGATTCTATGCGAAAAACAAGAATCTTCCAAGCAAATTGCGCTCTAAAGTCGTGCGATCTATTTCCGCTGCAAAAGTCGTGCATAGCCTATAATTATTGTGGTGCTTTTAAATACGGACACCATCTCATAACTCTTACACTGAAGTTAAATTGAGAAGGCGCCGGTGTCGATAAAAAATTACTGTGTCCGGAAGGGTTGCCGTACCGAGTGCAAAGAGTCAAGATGGATCCTGTGAGGTAAATCGAGCCGACTGAGAGTGATCCCGTGCATTAACGAAATCGAAAGTAGAGCGTTTTTTAATGAAATACGATGAAAATAACCACATAAAAGTGTATTTACAAATAAGATGGGATCAACGGCTTCACATCTAATGTATTAAAAACTTGCTATATTCAAGGAAAGTCGTATTTAAGTTTCATAAACATCGCACGATGTTCATCCGAGCCAGTACCTCCGGCTACATTCCATCTTCGTTTGGACTTGTGTTAACTGATAAAACAAATGTAACGATAAAAAAGCAATGATATATAGCTACGTCTTTCCGTGGTTCATATATTTTGTATGCACAAAAATGTGTTCAGGACGAAAATTTTTATTTTCCGAGCTCCCTGGCGTTGGAGTTCACTGTGTCCTGTGCGCGAACAGAGAGGGGTCCGTTTTCTCATTTACCACAGAGAGGGATCCGATATGCATATACACCGTGAAATAGAGCACATGCACTGGTCAAACCAGTAACACTGAATACATAGAGAACACAATAACTTGTAATAACATGTTGTACATTAAACAATATTTATATAGACCCTGTGCAGGGTGCAAAAACTGTTCCTATTAATGAGAACGGTATTGAATTAAAAAAAAAGACGCGTTACATGGAACGTGTGGAAGACTCGCCGTGTTGAAATTCTTCAAAAGGGTTACTACAATGAAAAAGCAAGAAAAATTGTAAAATTACAAACGGGTTTATAAAAGAAAAAGAACAGGGAACTTTAGAAACCTTAAACATTAAAGGAATTGTGGAGATACACATAGCGTGCCCGCATTTATTCAACATCCATTACCAATATCGATCAATGACCTGCCTGAAATTTTGGGCATTCCAAACAAAATTGAGTTTAATGAAAACAAATTGGATATAAAGGTAGTTTAATCTTTATTAGTGTGAACGCTATTTCTCTCTTTTACATATAAAAATACGAAAGGTACATTCAGTAAAACAATCACTATACTTTAGACGACCATGAATGCTGCTTTGCAATATTATAAATATTCAAAAGTTTCACAACTCATTATCACAAATACATCAAGGAAAGAATGAGAAGAGTTGTTTCAATTGAGATATCTATAGCTATAATAAATAATGACTTTATTCGACTACGTCAGTGATGCGGCAGCCATTTTATGGAAAGAATCCACACTGAAAATTACTAAAACGATACGAAATATGTCGGATCAGCATGTGACGCCTTTAGGCCGACAGAAATTTTCTGAAACTTGTACAAGGCGAGACAATTGAGTATAACAGTACTTCACTGTTAGCGCAATACAGAAATTACATGTTCTTTGAAATCTTCGACTTGCTGATTGAACTTGTATGGCTCTACACGCTCATTAGGTACAACACAGCCCTACCAATTGAGTACGCTCAGTATGCAGAACATAGATCTACCAATTGAATACGCTCTGTAGGTTTACTAAAGCACTTACGATTGAGTTCGCTCAGTAGGCAGATCATAGCATTACCGATTGAATACGCTCTGTAGGTAGTATAAGCATTACCGATTGAATACGCACATCACTACGTTTAGTACGTAGAATACAGAACTACCGATTTAGTATGCCTAGTACGTATTATTTAACTTCTGACGTAAGTTATAGCAAATGATGTCACATAATACTTGGAAAAGTCATTGGTTGCAGAATTGTTTACACATTGTAGGCTAATAATTATGTAGAAATATTAATTCTGTTAGCATGTGTAAAATAAATTCATTAAACAATTGACCACTGGGGTAGATCTACCAGCATTTAGATTCAAGGGTTATTTTTGTGGAGTCTGTAAGGTACATTTTATAGAATTTTACTTCTTTTTCGTTTGTTGTTGTTGTTGTTGTTGTTTTTTGTTTGTTTTTTGCAGCATGAATGCCATTTCCCACTTCATAATTTTCGATCGACTGAACAATTACCATGTTCGTCCTTAACTTATAGGATGTAAAGATTCTTAAATTGTTGCTAGGCAATGCCTACGGATCATTCACTCCTGACAGAAGCTGAACACGAAATGGCCGAATACCAAAACTGCTCATGTAAATTTTAGATAAAATATGTAAATTTTAGATGAAATTATGACCCGTTATGTAAGAACCTTTTGAAAATAAAATTTCCTTCTTTCAAATGGTGTTTACCAGACAGCAATCCGTCACCATTTACCTTCAAAATCACCGTTCAAAAAATAGAACCGAGGCGTGAAGTTGCCAACCTGGATCTCTTTCAGAGATCTACGATCTCTATCGAGAGATTTAACTTGCATATACCCACTGGCGCCAGATCAGAAAGAAAATGCCTCTGTACATATTATACCCTACCCCTAGGTATTCTATAAGAACCATGGTCGTGAACGGGAAAATATACTAACCCATTTCAATCGCGTATTTCATACCTAAAACACGCAGTTCAGTAAATGTGTACTATTGATATTAAACAAGCGATAATTTATCTTCCATCGTGCACCTGTCACATTGTCTCAATATTCCATATTGCAGAGATGCTCCATATATTTTATGCTTTAGTCAACGTTACAGAAAAACTTGCGTGAACTCCCTAATGAACATCCGGTCTAGAGGTCACGGCAGTGTGCACATGTTAATCGAAATGTAAACATACAAAAACAGAATGCAATATATTCACAGTTTTACGATAAGACTCGAAATGATGAATGAAATTCATCTTGTATATGATTTTGAATTTGAAATCATACATTGGTATACATCTATTCTGTTTATTTAATTCATTTTACACATTTATACTGCATATAAACATTTTAGCGTACACGTGTAGTAAAATGACGACTGACATACATTTTCACATCAGCCAATCAGAATGGTTTTGTAATCTAGAACGGAACTTCACCAGGGAAGTTCAAGCAAGTTTTTTTTTGTGTAACGTTGAAAAACAGTAAACTACACGTTGTTTTTCTAAGATAAGAAGTATTGAAGAAATGTGACCGGTACACAATGGAAGATAAATTACCACTTGTTTAATATAAACAGTACACATTTACTGAACTGCGTGTTTTAGGTATGAAATACGCGATTGAAATGGGTTAGTATATTTTCCCGTTCACGACCATGGTTCTTATAGAATACCTAGGGGTAGGGTATAACATGTACAGAGGCATTTTGTTTCTGATCTGGCGCCAGTGCATATACCTTTTTATTAATTGAACTTCAAACGCCAGTGCGTGATTGTTTTGTCATGTGGTATGATACGTTCATAAACTTATTTAAAATAAATGGTAAACAGATATTTATGAAACTCATAAAACAAGTTAAAAGTTGTTAAACTTACCCACTGGTCCGTATAAGATAAATTTTATAAACTTTTCTGTATCATCGTCACCAAAGTAAGACAGGAAGAATAAGATTACCATAACAACACTAGCTCCAATGCAAACAGTTGCTTGGTAACCAAGAAATATCATTACAAGCGCAGCAAGTGGAGCTAAAAATAGACAAGAATACAAGCGTGATTGATAAACATGTAACAATGCACCAAGGTATAAAATAATATACTAAGCTATTGTGCAAGGTCATAGCTCCACTTTTTCTTAACCAGATACCCGAAAATTACAGGCTGAACACCACTAAATCCAGCTGTCCTTTATTTCATATAAAATCCACTTACTCCATTACTGTTTTTCGACATTTTCTAGCATATCAGATTTTCAGAGACTTATATTCCCATAAAGAACTAGATCGCTTCTTTACAAAAACAAACAAATAAACAAAAAAAGTGTGTTATCTTTTATATCAGAAAACTACAGTTCGTTAAACACAACCCGCTGAATTTACTACTTTTCGCTTCTTTCAATTTCTCTTTTCGCGACATTAAATTCTTACGCCGCCGTTTTTACCTAGCATGCGATAGGAACATGCCGATTTCAACAGAATGCAAAGTGATACATACTGAAACGTGGTAGGGTAAAAGTAAGCACGTTGCTGTCGAGAAAATGCACTAGGAAACGAAAAAAGATAGTACTATTTATATTTGGACTTCTTGTGACCAGCGGAGGCTTACATTCTATTTGGTAGTGATCAGCCTATAAGATAATTTTTTAAAACTTTTCTGTATTATCGTCACCAAGGTAAGACAGGAAGATTAAGGTTACCATAACAACACTAGCTCCAATGAAAACAATTCCTTGGTAACCAAGAAATATCATTACAAGCGCAGCAAGTGGATCTAAAAATAGACAAGAATACAAGCGCGATTGATAAACATGTAACAATGCACCAAGGTAGAAAATAATATACTTAGCTATTGTGCAAGGTCATAGTTCCACTATTTCTTAACCAGATATCCAAAAAAGCAACGTAAAATTGTCAAAAATATCTAAATCAATATAATTCATGTAGATATTCTCTCTATTCTTATAAGCACGGTACAAAGCACAGAATTATTCCTTTTGTTTTCAGTCCAAGACTTTCATCTGGAATTCTAGAGTAACGTCTAATACACATTGTGGCCATTAGTGTGGACCATATGCTCTACTGTTCTACTTCTAGGATACTATATAGTAAAATTTCGTTTTGAAAACAATTCTAGCAAGTACTGGTAGCCTACGTTTAGTATTTTACCATTTTTGACAATAAAGCGCCGGGATGTCAGAACATAGGTGTCAAAATTCAGAACAAAGAATTTCTATCCAAGTTCATATATACATATATCTAACACAAACTTGTCAGCATTGAAGTTAAAAAGGGGTTGAACACTCAAGTCAGAAATAAGTATAGAAGAATTCTTGATAAAGTTCTGCAATGGTTGTTAGTAATACAGCAATGATATAAAATGTCTGAATGACAAATAAAATTCATACATATCAGCTGTCTTCAATATATATATGAAGTTTGAAATGCCTTTCATAATTCTCAAATATACCAATTGTCATACAGGAAAGACTTGCACATACATAGCTATTATATAGTGCTTTACCACCAAGATTATCCAGTCGAGAATGAAAAAAAAAAAAAAAAAAAAAAAAAAAAAAAAAAACGTCCTCCTGCATCGCTCGACACCATTTTGTTTCCAACAGCTTTATAGAACGTAATGACGCGACGTCGCTGAATTACACCTTCTTCATCTTGAATATACAGAGCTTGATTTTCTTCTTTGTTTAACTGGCAATATAACTGAGCCATAATAACGAATAATCAAGGCTTTTCGAGTGGTTTATCATCTGATTTACCACGGTTCAGAGTTTAGGTGCATAGGAATTGAGCCACGAGAGCGTTAGCCCGAGTGGTTAAATACTGAAGCATCTGAACGATGAACCGTGGTAAATTAGACGATAAATCACAAGAAGACATTCTGACATGCTCATTGACATATTTTAATAAATATTATGCTGGACTTCATTTACCCGAGGAGTAATGTATCGGACGTCATGCGACAATTTGACGTCATAATTGACGTTATAATTTCTTTTACCGGTCCGCGCGTCAACCGTTATTAATCGCAGAATATGCAGACCTTGATTTCCTTCTTTGTTTAAAAAGAAATTAAGTCGTGTCATGTTAGAAATTAGAGTTACTTTTACACTAGTCTGTTTTTACATTTCTGTTATCTAATTTAAACAATTTATTTTACCTCCCCCAACCCCGCTCCTCTTTCAGAACCAGTATTTATGCCATTACAACATGCTATGGAGAAGAACATAGAACTGACTTACCATACACATCTGAAAGTTCAATAAATTGCTCATCCATTTCTACTAGTGTGTCACTTTTTATTCCTGTATCAGATGACATATCATCATCACGAAGACATACTTGTATTAAAATTCGCAATATACTGAATAGAGCATTAATTCCAGTACACGCAAGCACAATCAGCCATGCCCGAAGCCCACTATCTGGCGGACTTTCTTATCTGATTAGTGGTGTAAGACTTAAACCACGTTGGCGCTATTCTCTGCAGCGGGTCAAAATATCGATATACTTTATTAAGAAAAGATGCTAGAAGCCTGTTTGTGTAGATGTCAAAAGATCATATAAAAAGGACTTGATAAGTGAAAAAGATAGTGCTAACCAGTGATTTTGGACATATCAAATTCTGCGTCATCGGTTTTTGTGACCGGTGTCAAGGTAAAAAAAATACCTTCGAAGCTTTATAGGTTAAAGGTCAGTAATTCAAATCCTTCGTTGTTTCATATAAAAAACGACAACTTCAGGTCGTCTTTACGTATCTTTAGAGAACATCACTTTTTCCTACACCTATTTTTCATGAAAGTTCTATCACAAATTAACGAAAAAATGAACAGAAAATAGGGGGTTATGTAGTTCCTAGTGAAATGCCAGTCAGTTGTGGTCTGCTACCCTAAAAATGGCGCATACTTACTCTCGCCCGCGCAATAAACACCTGCTTCCGGTTTCGATCTGCAAAACTTGCCATGTGGGGTGTATGAACATGAAAACCATCTCATTTCATGCAGAATGTATTCTAGTAGTGAAAAACGGTGATTAAAGCACTCGTTTTACACGAATTTGCGCAAAAAATGGGAAAATTAGGATCTATTTATTATGGACTTCTTTCGACTACACCACGGAAGCACATTTTCGACCGAATTACTGACCTTATTCCTATAAGAAATGTTTCTTTTCAAATATCACACAATTTTCATTTGTATTTTCAAGAAAGATGTAATACCAAACATATTGCCAAGTTTCATTGTGAAATTTCGAGATTTTAGAGAAATATAGACATTTAATAGAAGCCACCCCTACCAATTTACTGGGCTAAATTTTGGCCCTATGTGTGACAGGAAAGGCCGTACCGGCGACAGTAACCATCAAAACAAATCAACACCCTTTACAATATTTACAAATTTATTTACATAAGATGATTATTAACAATGAATAGATATGAAAAGAAAAAAAACTGATTATAAGAAAGAAAAAAAAAGAAAGTTCAGTATCTCTAGATACAAAAGTTCTTATAGTCCATTCTAATCTGACGTGACACAGGTCTTTAATGTAATTGTGAACTTTAAGTAGCACAAACAAAACATAGCTTCTAAATTCAAAATACAGTCCCTTTAAACCGTGAATACGTTGATTCCGTGTTGGCTCCCTATGGTGGTAGGTGATTGCATCCCTGAGCTGACTTCAGAGGATAACAAAAATCATCGTCTTTGCGGTTTACGGCACAACCATGGGACGAAAGCTCTGCGCTGGGAATATCACATCCAGGCGAGTGAAGACAAGTGAACCTCGGGCATTGTACTTCCGGGTTATGACATCACCAGGAAAAATCGTCTGGCGGAAGAAGCTAAAATATATAACATATGGTAAGCACCATAGCAAAACAAATAAGTCAGGGCATAAAACTGCTCCTTTTGGTACACCATACCTCCGTAGGCTCCCATAAATAATACGTGCTACTTATACAAAACATATGTGCTACTAAGTTCAAACGTCACATGATTAAAATACGTCACTTATTACTTCCATATTACAAAGATTACTTATTTAAAAGACTAAAGTTAAAGTATGAAATGATACGAAATGTATATGATGAAACATTATAGATACGGACATGATAAACTGCAGCTATTATTTACAACTACAAATTAACAAAATTCAATGTAAATCAAACGTTATATCATAGCTGGCATCCATATAATATCTAATGCCATACACTACAACGGACATTAATTAGATGTGCTATAGACTGGCACACAATTACAAATTACAATAATATATTACATACATGGTGCTAGACTTGCCATATAGATTTATACAGAACAATACAATGCAGTAATGGCGTTCCATAATTAACAAAAATGTTTGACATAAGTTTTTGAAACAGTGCTTTACAATTATCACGATACAAATTTCAGTATAGATCTAACATCTTATATAAACGAAACGATTAGACTCCTCTTTCTAAATAATTTACAAAAGTCTGAAAAATTTAATAAATCATCCTAACATACCGAAACTAGCTAAAATCACATGCCGAAAAGTAAATGTTACAGAATTCTGTAGAATGAACAAAAATTTACCAAATAAAAATCGTAATGCAAAAATCATACAAAAATCTAACAAATAAATTTCTTACCTCGATCGAGCATAAATTTCTAGCAAGAAAATAATTCAGACATAGATTCGTCTATAAAGTCGTAAGGTGGTGTGCGCAAGGCATATCTAGTCCAGTCTATTTAAAGGATAATGTCCCGCCAAATACTAAATTTCATGGGATTCACGGCTAAGCCGTGGACTCCGACTATTTGTGTTTCCACGGGATTCACGATATAGCCGGGGAATCTAACTACTTTGGCGCGGATTTAAATTGACAATTTGAGGCCCATTATAGTGGTTTTGGGGATAAAAACATAAATTACTGAAGTTTATAAAATATCAACTTTCTTATTACTGAACAGAATTTAATGAAATTTACATGGAAATTTAAGTTATGAAATACAGAAAAACATGAGAGGTATTTCATGCGTGAAATCTGACATTTACCTCAATAACTCAAAAATTTACAAAAAGATGATGCAATACCTGCATTTACACTACAGATAAAATAAGGCCCGTATGTCAATTTGTGACACTATGGCCCTTTTATTGTATATTTTGGTAAAAGTTTCACTCGTTTGCATTATTTTTCACTTGGATTCTGTCATGAATAAGACCCAAAAGGATGCATTTTGTGCATTTTCTGACATTCTGGAGACAAAATATTGGCTTTTTAATCCCAGAAATCGCTGCTGAATAGGCGCATCTACTCAAAATATGGTCAAAATTCAAAATTTTTCATATTTTACTATTATTTTGCATTGGAAACACCTTTTATATCATATACAACCATAGGGCCAAAATTTAGCCCAGTAAATTGTTAGGGGTTGGCTTCTATTAAATGTCTATATTTCTCTAAAATCTCGAAATTTCACAATGAAACTTGGCAATATGTTTGGTATTACATCTTTCTTGAAAATAGAAATGAAAATTGTGTGATATTTGATAAGAAATATTTCTTATAATAAGGAATAAGGTCAGTAATTCGGTCGAAAATGTGCTTTCGAAAGAAGTCCATAATAAATAGATCCTAATTTTCCCATTTTTTTGCGCAAATTCGTGTAGAACGAGTGCTTTAATCACCATTTTTCACTACTAGATTACATTCTGCATGAAATGAGATGGTTTTCATGTTCATACACCCCACATGGCAAGTTTTGTAGATCGAAACCGGAAGTAGGTGTTTATTGCGCGGACGAGAGCAAATATGCGCCATTTTTAGGGTAGCAGACCACAACTGACTGGCATTTCACTAGGAACTACATAACCCCCTATTTTCTTTTCATTTTTTCGTAAAGACGACCTGAAGTTGTCGTTTTTTTATATGAAACAAAGAAGGACTTGAATTACTGACCTTTAACCTCTACAGTATTTTTTTTTTTGGAAAAAAGAGATAGCATGAAGCAGCAGAGTGACCTATACAAGTAATATAAGTAAACAAAAACAGCGACTTTACACTACCAAAAGGTGTGATCACGTGACTATTTGTGACGTGTTATAGATCGGCGGATAAAATTGTCAATTAATCTTTGATATCATACTGTATATACAGAACTATGAAATGTACAATTTGTTCTTTGGATAGTCTATGTGTATCTGTCTTATCGGAAACTATGAATTATGACTAAAACGCATCATAAACGGAAAAAGGCAGTAGTACCGACGAGGAATACGCGACATTGAGTAAAGTGCATAAATTGGGAGGCCCGACGGGGTCTGATTCGGATATAGATTCTACGGACACAGTAAATGTAAGTGCTGTTTTAAACTCGACTAACTCTATTCTGTATGATTTGTTTGTTTGTTTTGTGTTTAACGCCGTTTTTCAACAGTATTTCAGTCATGTAACGGCGGGCAGTTAACCTAACCAGTGTTCCTGGATTCTGTACCAGTACAAACCTGTTCTCCGCAAGTAACTGCCAAGTTCCCCACATGAATCAGAGGTGGAGGACTAATAATTTCAGACACAATGTCGTTTATCAAATAGTCACGGAGAACATACGCCCCGCCCGAGGATCGAACTCACGACCCTGCGATCCGTAGACCAACACTCTTACCTACTGAGCGGGCGGGCACTATTCTGTATGAAGATACAGTGTTCGATGAAATAAACAGTAACAATAACAATATGGCAACCAATGCTAGAGGAAGTACGTCCAAACAGATTCAGATAAAGATGGTGCTAAACTTGTTAAAGCTGACATTTCTTATGATATTTTGTCGTATCCGCAAAAGATTGACATTAAAGTTGGAAATATGGAAGTTAAATTTGGTAGTATGGAGGCTCAGATGAAAAGTTCGGATGTAAAGTTACAAACATTAGACAAATTGGAGAAAAAAGTCGATAATATTAAATCGGAATTATCGAAACTGTGGAACTACGTCCACAATGTAGAGAAAACTAACTAAGTAAATTTAACAAGTTAGATGATAAAGTTGAAAATATTCAGATGGATTTGTCTGGAAAAGAGCACGAGACTGATAAACTTTTGCGTGAAATTTCGGAACTAAAGGAAGAAATGTTGTATATGCAGTCACAGTCATTGAGGAACAACTTAATTTTTGGCGGTGGTGTTGCTGACAAAATGACGAGAGACCAGACGTTACTGAGAACCTCATACGTGCGCACCTGAAAGAGAAATTCAAAATGGCCGAAGATATAGTCAAAAGTATTAAAATTGAGCTCGCACATAGGATGGGCCATTAAAACGATGATCCGAACAAGTTAATTAACAGAAAAATTATGCGTAAGTTTTCGTACTTCAAAGATAAAGAGCTAGTTAAGAGTTATCGCAAAAATCTAGATAAAAAATTACACTTTGTTCATGAACAATTCCCGCCGAAAGTTGTAGCAAAATGGCGTCGTTTGATACCAAAATTGAAAGAATAAAGATGCCTGGATATCGTACGACATTCTGTTCATCGATGGCAAACCAATTAAAGACAATCTGTAGGATTTTTCGGAGAATGGACCGAAAATTTGTGTTTGGAATTGTAATGGACTGACCCAAACAAAACTTTGTGACCCTGAATTTGTGAATAAGATTGCTAAAAATGGACTGACTCTAATTCAAATATTGAGCTGAACGAGTTTTCATGCTTAAACTTTAAATTTAAACATAGAAGGGCCAAAAGCAATTGAAATTATTAATTGTGCCCATCCCACATTGCATAAAAGCAGTGACAATTATACCTGCATGGAAACATTAATATCAGCAGTACTAACAACTTGTTATTTTTTGTTGTCATAGTGAATTATATACATAGTTCATTCTTCAGACAGTTTAGGTTACCATATTTACATTGAATAGCAACCACTGATGTTATTGTAATGTTTTTTGTGTTTCTTCATAACATCATCATCTTTATTCTTAAGACCGTTATGGTCCAGGGGTCTTTTTGCCACGGGACCTCCCAATGTACATTTTTAGGTTTGTTTGTCTGTCAAATGACAACTACTTTTATCGCACCAAATGAGAGGGAAATAACTGCAGCACCTTTATTTACAGTTAAGCGGTATTGGGTTGTTCCCCTTGAGTATCATGTTATATGTTATATAGTTACCCACTCACAGTATCAAATTCAGTGATTATTTTGACGCTGGGTGACACGGTGTTTGTTTTTTTGTTTTTTTGTTTTTTTTGGGTGTGTGTGTGGGGGGGGGGGGGGTGTTTTTGGGTGTTTTTGCGTGCTCTGGGGTGTCTTGGGGTAAAAGGATCCGCCGGTTACGGACCGTTACGATCCGTTCTCCATTTCAAATTTTAAATTTTCAACAACTTTGTCACATGATCATATCTTATATGTCAATGTATATTATGTAATGAGGTACTATATGTACAAATTACTGAATAAACTTTTGTTCTGTTCTGTTCTGTTCTGTTCTAATGTGGTACCTTCTTCAGGCGGTTCGAGCTCCAGTGCTCCGTCGCCGTGACTGATTGTTTCTCCGGGCTCGTCGGCGTCGGTTGGCACGGATGAAGTATCGATGTTTCTATCCATTTTGTTTTGGTTGTCAAACGAACATATAAAGTCCACTTACTGCGCTTTTATTAAAGTAAACAAAACTTTAAAATGTTATACGCCTAGATGCATATGAAGACTTCAATCGCATTTTTGCCGTCTTCAATTCAATTTGAATGCCTTTGTCCAACAACCGTTTTAACGTACATTGATTATCGGGTACATGTGTACGATGATTTATGATAATTGTTTTTTGGAAGAATCGATCAAGACATTGTTTCAGTATTTGAGTGCGAATTAGCAAAGCAGAGCATGAACGTCCATTAACCAACTAAAGTCCAACCTGTGCTAAATATCACCTATGTACAGAGACCACCTACCTCCAAACACCATACGCTTCATTTCCCATTTGTGATTTAAACAATTTTAGAGTAGTTCAACCTGTTAATTAAGACCACCTGCAAATAAAAGACCATATTTCGGCTCTCCTTATGCTGGTCTTTAAAGATAGGTTTGACGGGGTCAAAATTTATTATAACTTAGAACTATAAATATTCCATTTACCATAAATATACTGCTGAAATTTTGCAGAGCCATCATTTGCTGATTAAAGTTTTCTTGCAGTATATGACAATGCCATTGAATATTAAGCGTTTTAAAGTATAAGCCAAGATTTTAAAGTTAAAACGTTGTTGAATACTATCCCAGTTTATAAACAGGCTATAATCTGAAGACTAAAAATGTCGATATTGTCATTGTTGAACAAATATCTTATCCAGCAATTTATCGGAAACAATTTGTGTGTTTTCCTTCCCTATTCAAATTAGGAGTGTATAATATTTAGTTTTAAATGGGATCACAATGTAACAGATACCACATGCGTCTTTATTAACAATACAAATAAATCAATCCTACCGTTAAGTTGATCTTTTATAAAGAATTTTTTTTATAAAGTATTTTATAAAGTACACCTCAATTTGTGCAGTGAGACTAAAATTAATGAGATAGGTGACTTTGTGAGAGGCCGTATAACGCTCCCTGCCGGTAACAGTCCGCTGGTAGGTGACTTTGTGAGAGGCCGTATAACGCTCCCTGCCGGTAACAGTCCGCTAGTAGGTGACTTTGTGAGAGGCCGTATAACGCTCCCTGCCGGTAACAGTCCGCTAGTAGGTGACTTTGTGAGAGGCCGTATAACGCTCCCTGCCGGTAACAGTCCGCTAGTAGGTGACTTTGTGAGAGGCCGTATAACGCTCCCTACCGGTAACAGTCCGCTAGTAGGTGACTTTGTGAGAGGCCGTATAACGCTCCCAGCCGGTAACATTCCGCTAGTAGGTGACTTTGTGAGAGGCCGTATAACGCTCCCTGCCGGTAACAGTCCCCAAGGATCGTTATTGTGTTCCTCAAATCAGCAGAAAGTTCGCCAGTAGATTAATCCATAGGCTTCTTCCGCATAAAACTCCCAAGAAGCACTTTACAGACTTTTCTTCCGCAAAAGCTCCCAAGGAGCGCTATGCGTACCCGTCCTCCACATAAACCTTTCCAAATTAAAATGAAAATTGCATTTTTTTATTGTATCTGATGTTGGAGATATCCCGCCGGAAGTGTTTCCCATAAGTTGCTCTTGCGGCCTCTTCCTCAAGGAAGCTGAGGGTTTCACTCCCGTTGGAGACATGGGATTAGAGGCTCTGATCTTAACCCTTAACCTGCTATATTTCTATAATGGACTGGTCCATCTTTCAATTTGGACAGTACCACTTATTACTCAAAGGGGTTTTCACTGACAATTTACTGACTGAATAGCGAACAGTGCAGACCATGATCAGACTGCACGGATGTGTAGGCTGATCTTGGTCTGCACTGGTCGCAAGGGCAGAATCATCTGCCGCCAGCAGGCTAAGGGTTAAATATAGGATTTATTTCTATTTACAGATAAAGAGGGTAATTTTAATATTTTTTACTTTAACGTTTTACTATTTTCACTACTAAGGTACTTTAGTAATTAAAAATAAATATCTATATACATATTTCATTTTTTTATATTTATTATGTAAGTGCTGATGCTGTAGAATGATCAAACTACTTTACAGTGTGTATTATACAAGGGCGCAAATAAAAGAATGCGTTTAATTTATTTGTTTTGATAACTTTTATGTGTTATAATTAATGGCTTTCAGATCTCTGCTTTTTGTGTAAAAACTATCATGTATTTGTTCACACTTTAGAATGTCGGTAATATATTTTTTCCCAAATATTCAGTGCCTGACTTGTATTCATATATGTTTGTCTAGTCTAATTTTATATTTGATAAAATAGTTTGTGTAATTTGATGTGTGCAACAATTATCTTTTTTATTAACTTGTCATTTTGTTTCATTAATGTCTGTTTTCACTGTTTAATCTACAGCCTCAGAATTTATAAAATAGAAACCTTAAATGAGCCGCGCCATGAGAAAACCAACATAGTGCATTTGCGACCAGCAAGGATCCAGACAAGCCTGCGCATCCGCGCAGTCTGGTCAGGATCCATGCTGCCCGCTTTCAAAACCTGCTGCAATTAGAGAAACCGTTAGCGAACAGCATGGATCCTGACCAGACTGCGCGGATGCGCAGGCTGGTCTGGATTCATGCCGGTCGCAAAGCCACTGTGTTGGTTTTCTCATGGCGCGGCTCAATTGCGCTTTGCTTCAAAATACATAACTTCTTAATCTCTCTGTGCCATCAATATTTCTCGTATAAGGTTATTTTGAAAAACAAAACAAAAAAAAAAACACCTGTTTTTCACCCAGAAATTCGCATTTCTGTCTATCTGTCCTCGAATGCTGTTTAACTTATTAACAGATGCGCAATCAGTGCAAGAGAATGCTGTGAACGGATTTACAAAATACTACCGTTTTGATGTCTTGGATCTTATTGACTTGCATATTTTTGGACAATATATGATCTATATCGTTTAATCGATAAAGATTAAAGCTTTTATCCAGAGCAAAAAAACAAGTTCCGCCTCATCGCGTTAACCCAGTTATGTGACTGAATTCCAGGAATTGCGAACGTCGTGGTTAAATATATAAACACAGAAACCGATACTTTCGTTCCTTCCAAGACCGAATTATTTTATTCCTTTTAAAATTAAAATCAATATACACTAAATTGAGAAAAGAAGAAAACAATATTTACTGATGATCTTTTGTTATCGTAAATATTACCGTTTATATTATCATGATTTAAACAAACAATAATTTAACTTGTTTTGTTTCAGAAACGTGACTCCCACGTGAAAGATGGATGAGGTCTTCGTTTTGCCACCTACTATATTTTATAAACTTTTCAAAATAGACGATGATGGTCAGTTTTACATCTTGAATAGTTTAACTATTAATCCGGATGATGTTACTGCTGTCATATTATCGATTATGTTGATGTTGTTGTTATTGCTGTTGAGTACAACTATAATATTGATGATGATGATGGTGATGATGATGTTGTTGTTGTTGTTTATGATCTTGATGATGAGTATGGTGATGATTTTATTGTTGTTGCTGATGATGAAGATGATGACTGATGATGATGATAATGACGATGATATTTTTGATGATAATGTAGGTGTTGTTGTTGATAATGATAACGATGTTGATAACAAAGATGATGATTATAATGTTGATAATGATGTTAATGATGATGATGATGACGATGATGGTGATGGTGGTAAGGGTCAGACACCACCAATTAAAAAAGGTATGTACAGGGAATTCACTGGAAAATGAAGTAAGTGTATACCTGGGAATAAGGTAATGTTTGTTCTGATTGGTCAGTCATGTAAACAAACCCAAGAAGTGATTTTTTTTTTCAAAATGGAATATTTTTACTGCATTTTCAGTATTTTATTAAATATTATAACAGAATTTGCTATATTTTATGTGTATTGAAAAAAAAAATCAAATGAATTTCTCCCGTCATGTCAACGATGAAAACAGGTAGTCATCTCATTCGCACGAAAATTACTTGAATAAAGTATCACTCTTCATATGTTTTTCGTCCGATATTTTTGTGGAACCAAGATAGTTCTTGAAAAAAATGTGATGTCATAAAAGATCTAGATTGTTTCTAATTACTCATTGTTATTTCCTCTTTTATATTAATAACATTGACAACACCATCATAATGCCAAAAAGGAGACTGTTGCAGTTAGCTGACAAAGTGAAGATGTGAGGAGACGAAAACAAGGCACTAATGTCATGGCAGTGCATACAGATCGGCACCAGGTCATGAGTCAATCTGATGATCGTCAATAAGGACCAAGCCTTCCACCCGAAGGGCAAATCTCAGATGACTGGATTCAAACTTACTCTAGTAATATGCTTGCATCTCATGTTAACATTAAACTATACAAAGCAAACCGAACAAATAAAGAACACAGTTGGGCACTGCCTTGGAACGGTCAGTGGCAGAAACACCAGAAGAGTTGAAACAAAATTTCAGGTCATCAAATTCATATATTCTTTATATACAATGAAGCATCCGGATGAAATACATAATTTATTACAGTACTTAGCTAATATGTGGCTTGCAGCTTCAAGAACTGCGGGCCGGCTATTATATGACAACAATTTAGACTAAAAATATTTCTGAGCCCGAGCCTTTGCTGGAGTAATCTTGTTGACCCAGAATTATGAATGTTATCTATCATCCCAATAGGTTGAAAAGGTACCAAAAATAATGAGGTGTTACGCTTTCAATAGTGGTAATTGTGCAAACAACCTTTGCCAATATGTACATGCGTGTTTTAAGATGTCATAGCCCACATGTTGTCCTCTTTTGTAAAAAAATGGTAATGGTAACTTGCAGAGGTTCCAGTCTCCTACTCAAATAAATCCAGTACGTCCGGCTAGACTGCTCAATACCGGTGTATCTTAAGGGTTGGAGCTCACAGGAAACCAAGTCAATGTCAGGCCTACTAAAAGTTTGTAATGGTGCCTTTTGTCCTTATTCAAGTTATCAGCAGAAGTTCAGATTTCCCATTTTTAAGTTACAGTTTGGATATGCTATTACAGGTCGTCTTAGACTCATTCCCAATGTATCTATAATTGTATTTATCTATGTTATGCAACGTTATACACGTAAATTGTATGCCTTTGTTTTTTTTTTTTGGTGGGGGGGGGGGGGGGGGGTGGTGGAGGGGGAATTAAGGTACCAAACATCACACGTTACACTTTGACATTCAATACTGAAATAAATTGTTGAAGAAAAAGCTGCTATATATTTTGATGAAAATAAAGTTTAATAAAAAGTATTTCTATTTTCACTGGAAACTGGCTGTTAGTAAAACATGTACTGCATAGACATCAATATAATGCTGTTAAAACATAAAAATGGAAACTCAGTTTTGAACTGATTAGAAAAAAAATCTGTATAGAAACTTTGTGTATATAAATGACAGTAGTTCTTTGGAAATACGTTTTATGGTTTTACAAAATATATCAAAGATTTCCATTAGGAAGCAAATGCGTACGTGCGCAAAACCAAAACATATAGCTTGTAAACGAAAATACATCACACGAAATAATTGCGAAGGGTGTATTTATCTTGAAAAGAAATTTTAATTCAATTTTGAACCTTCATATTTCTTATCAAATACTTGAAAGTATATTACCTATAGCTTTCACAAGAGATGTTTGCCCAGGCGTGTAAAATTAACATAAAACTTGAAACCTTCATCATCAAGTTGTGAAGTATTTTTATGATGGTTGTTAGCCAAACAAAATGTTATTTTCGGGTGAGTTGTGAATTTCACTTGTATCCTTGTATTGACAACGGTTTTCGATCTAGAGGAATATGAGCATATAAACAATACAATTCTAGGAGTCACATAGTAAAATAGGAAGGAACACTTATCGTTTACCTAAAGTGATATGGAATATTGTAAAAGAATCAGGATTCGTAAGAAAATTACCCATTGTAATTAATTTTGAAGTCCTATCTAAATTTTTGATCATTAGGTCAAACTGCATTATCACACTTTTTAACTAGTTCAAAACATTAAATTAACAGATCATAATAGGAACTAAACTTGGCTGATATACATGTATTTTGTTCCAACGAAATTGTCTGTGCATTCTCCGTTGTTACTATTATGGCAGACAGTACTCATTGCAGCACCTGAAAAGGATGAAAGTTCACCACTCTGATCTAATGATGTGTCACATTCGGGCGCTGATCCGGATTTGATACACCATTCTGATCAGCCGATGGAACTTCTCGTTGCTGGTTATGATGGAATACACCAATTTGATCTAACGAGGACAAACCTGGGCGCTGCTCAGGTTGCGATACAGCATTATGATCAGCCAATAGTACCCCCCGTTGCTGGTAAGGATGGAATACACCACTCTGATCAGACTGCTGATTACTTTTAAAACCACCACTCTGATCAGGCGATGGCTCTCTAGTCTGCTGATTACTTTTGAAACCACCACTCTGATAAGAAGATGGCACTCCAGGCTGCTGATTACTTTTGAAACCACCACTTGGATTAAACAATAGCCCCTCCTTAGAATGTTGATTCCTTTTAAAATCCTCACTCTGAACAGTCGATGGTACCCCCGGAAGCTGATATGGTTTGGTGTCATTGCTGCGAACGGTCGGTGACACGCCCTGTTGCTGATAAGAATGGGTGTATCCAATGTTCAAAGAAGGTGGAGCATTCCTTTGCTTATTAGATCGAGAGCTATGTATTCGGGTAACATTATGCTCCTGCTTGGATGAAGAGTCAACGTTACCATTCCTTTGACGAGTATTATTTTGATTATTTACGCCACTAATCCTGTCTTGGCTTTGCATCTTTAGTTCTGGTTTTCCATTTGCTGGAAGGACGTTTATGACGTTTGATTTTAACGGGGCGACAGTGTTTGCATCGATTTCAGATTGTATTTTGTCCAATGTTTTGCTTTGTTTGAGAAACAAGACAAGAGCTGTCACAATCGATGACAACAGCAACATACCACCGCCATAACGGAATAATTTCTTCCAATCGTCCTCGTTTTCGTCGGCTGTCGCATCTGATAATACAAAATTATGTATTAAGAATATTAAATATTTGGGTATTGATTTTACATCTCTACAGTAAAATATTCAAAAATTACTTAGAAGTATACCACGGGGTATTTATTTTATGTCAAACAACAAGAAGAAAGGACACTGCTACTATAAACTGGCTTCAGTAACATCACAAAAAAATCCACTGACGTAGAACGGAAAAGACGAAGCGATCAAATAACTCGTATACATGTAAAAAAAAAAGTGAAATAATTCAGTAAGAGTGCATTAAGTAACCTTCTCCAAAGATAAAACAAGTGAGTGGACATAATGCATTAATAAATGAAGGCACACGCTGTGTCGCAAAATAATATGTTTTTGGTAATGAGCCTTAGAGGAAACGAATAATTAAATATCCATTTAGTCGAGTTTTTCAAGTGAAACAAGTTTTCAGATGCTCGAGCCAGGTTCTACCTCAGGAACAAATGGAATGTCCTTTAACATTGTTAAATAATACTAACGTACCAAACTGGGCGGAGGGAATGAATCATGTGCTGTCAGAATAAAAATATATCAGTAGAAGATATGCCAATCTATGTATGTGTATCAGTGTAGTTTTCAAACGTAATATTTTCTAGTGATTACACGTGCTACGTTGAGGCAGCTCTTGAATCACAGTATGTTTGATATATCCTTTAATGTTACGATCATTAGCTTAATGTAAAAGTATTTAATAATTGTAACAATTAATATACCTTCTAAATTACTTCCAATTTCATTTGTAATGATTCCTCCAAGTCCTGCAAACATCAGTATAAGTCCTTCAACAATTCGTACATTTTCCCTTCCAAATTCATCCGGGACAGCATCGTCTCTCAATCCTTCGCAAAATGCTGATGGAGAAATGAAGCGAAATAAAAAAAAGCCCTACTGTTAATAGTAGTTTTATGTTCCAAAAAGAATCAAAAACGCGCCACAAAATAACTGTATTCTTTTGTATTGCCATGATGGTAATTATACATGGTTTTGATGAAAAAATGAGAAATAACAAGTAATTCGTTACAAATTGACAGTGACAAATATATATTGACAAGACAATGTTTTCATGACTTAATATATTATTAAATTAATGTAGTAGTAGTATGAACATTTCTTGAAATATTAAGATGAGTTCATACCATACTTTGTTTAAGATAGTTATTATACAATGTTTTAAAAGTTTTTCTGAAAAGAAAATGACTGGATAAGCTCGCAGATGAAGTTGTGAAAACACATTTAATTCAGGGTGAGCCTAAATTGCCCTCCTGTCATATTGTAAAATAGCTGTATTATACCAGTATTATCAAAATAATTTGCCCAAAGTTCATGTAGGAGGAAAACGTTGGTCACTAGGTTGTGGTAGGTCTTTAACAAAAATGCTAACTCTACTCCGCATAATATTAGCTGTGTGAATTGTTTTAATGAACTAAATTATTTGACATTTTATACCGGGTATTGTTATGATGGGCGTATTATAGGCAGGTGTTGATAAATTGTATTGAAAACTGACGTCACAATGGCATCTAATCAAGACAAACCATATGATCTAAAATCACAAAAGCACTATCTGGTATAGAAAAACATTATCTATTGTTAAGCTACTTTTTAAGACACAAGAGTTTGATGTAAAAACGGGTTGGACAAAAGTAACCGATATTAGTTCGACTGTTCGAGGAATAGGTTAAGCTATTGCACTAGTCCTTTATCATCGCCATCAATCGTTTCTCGATTGGTTAAATGTTTGCGTGTAAGCTGGTTTCTTAGTAACAACTTCTTGGAACGATCTGAGTTCACTTTGATGAACTCACGTGTAATACCAATGTTACATACCTCTCGTTTGCTTTTTCAGAAGGTTACGACTCGGTAACCTTTGGTCAAATCGTTACAAGTAAGTTAATCTCAGTAACAACTTGTCGGAATGCAATGAAACCTAACATAGATTCAATTACACAAGTTTGCTATGTTACAAATTTATGTCCCTTGTCTGACTTAGCAATTTCGATCAAGTTTTTGTATAGCTTGTTTCTGTCCTCACACAGCTCTTATTATAAAGTATTGCCATATTGTTGTCAATTGTGGAACTTTACGGAGAATGCGTCAGGGATTACCATTTTGAGCCATGCGTCTAGCACATATAGCCTAGATGTTTTAAAATGGTTTTAATTTGTGATATCAACTGTCGAAACAATTTTGATTCTCATAATTTTATCTGAGTGCACTGTCATTTGCTATAAAGCGAAGAAACAAGGACATGAATCAAACAGGAAAGCGCAGCCCCCTCCCCCACCACCCCAAACGACCTACCGCAGTTTACGTATCAATGCCTCCTTAAACACAAAAAATCTAATGTATTGACGGCGGTGGTCAATTTGCATACATATGTTGCCATATTCATATTATAGTAGTAATTGCTCTCGGGTTCGTTTGGTAGATGGCATGGCGCAAAGGCAGTGTACACCATAAAGGATTTGTTAAAATAAACGATCATTTTGGCGATGGACATTGAATATTTATGTCCTAATTAATTAATCTTGAATCCTGAAAAATTGTTATTTAGATTAGTTGAATTATAAATGTGGTAAAAATAATCATGGGAAAGGCAATATAAATATCCCTTCATAGTTTAGATGCAAAATATTAAACTATCCTTACCAAAGAAAGTTGCAAACACTAGACTAAATGGGAAGAAGTAGCCAAATGTTTCAGCATGTGGTGCAATAAAGCAACCAATACCCATTGTAGCCGCTGCCACCACTAAAATGCCAAGTATGATATTCATACGATCAGCTTTCAGTGTTTGCACATGGAACCTGAAATAATAAAATACTTCAAGGGTTATATATGAAACTACAAATCAGAACTAGAAATTAGAACACGAAGGCGTTCATCTGGCAATGAGTATGTATACACTTGTGAAACCATGTTTAGTATGAAAAACATTCATCCAGATATTTGACTCATATCACTCAGGAGAATAACGAGCCTTGTGACCTTGACCTTGAAGGTATGCCCTTAGATATGGGCCAGTGCATTCTCTGCAATTAAGGGAATGGTTTGCATGTAGCAACATATATATCCTTAATGCCTTACAATTTCGGAGAATAAGATTTAAAAATAATTGCCACATATAAAAATCTAGGGCACAAAATTTTATAGGTATAAACATTCTATATGAATACGACTAGAATTTTTTTATGAATTTAAATAAAGTTACTAGAACGTTTAATTGGTGAAATACACCACTTTTGATAAATCAATGATACCGTGCACTAGAACACATAGTCCGATCTGGCGATTTCTAGAGTGTAAAAATCAAAATAAGATAATATGTAAAACTGGAAAGGCGAAATGTCTTGGTAGTTTCTCTTTATTCGTTGTAGAAGAAGAATTTATTTTACGGAAAATGCATCATATTACATTACAAATCATAACACTTAACAGGAACTTGTCTTTGACGTCATTTCTGTTTACAGACATTTTTTACCTGCGCTTCGTTTAAAAACACCACTGCCAGAAAATAGTGATACAAAAAAGTCATTTTTATTATTTTATATGTTATATTAATTGAAGGACACGACTCTCGTTGTGTCGAAACAGTTATGTTTGAGTCGGATGCTTTTGGCAAATATCGACCACATTCAATCTTAATATGACAAAATCAGTAAAGAAAACAATGTTTCAGACAGCAAACATTTTTTAATAAATCAAAGACCATTTATGGCCTTATATTGATAAACGAGGACCTTAAGATTGTAAACAACTTAACTATTCTCAAATGACGGACGACTGATATCCACTAATCATGAGAATTTCGTACTCAGGGTACTTCGTACTCAGGTGGGCTATCATTTTGTCAGACTGAACGTAACGGCAGTTTTCATATAACGCAAAATATTACGAATTAAAATGTACCCTGTACATTGTAAACAATATCTGATAATTAGGACAAAGCAAAGGAATCGCTTTTACATTGCTTTCAACTTTTCGTCACCATGAATTTGTCGTTTCCGTTGTTTAAAAATCGTAGTTCCGCGATTTTGTTGTTTTATGTTGATGGTCCTAATAGTTCACCATAAATGTTGCTTAGAAAGTTAAAAATGAAACAAACAACTTTCCTAACGTTGCTTAGAAAGAATTGAGTTAAACAAACGAACCGGGTTTTCTCGTCATAGACTGCTTTCTTGAACATCCATGCCAGAAACATTCCCAGTATCAAACCAAGGATTGGGCTTAATCCGTAAAAAAGTGCTTTTGGTAAGTTGTCAATCGAACTTAACTGCTTTGTTGTGTCCTGATCAGCAAATATTCCTTGGGGTGTTACAATACCTGAAAATGTTAGATAGGGCTACACAAATATTGAACTGCCGAGCTAATACCGTACGTGACTTTTACTGTAAGGTTAATTGATTTCAGTGAAAAAAATATCATCAATGAAACTGACGCATTTTTATTCCTTGTGTTGTATAATATGACATTTTAAAATTCATTTCAGGTTTGCTACTTCTTTGTGACTTTATTCATCTTGTAATGTTAAGATGATCTCACATTTCGATGAAACAAATTTCAAGTAACCAATTGCTCAATGATATATAAATTCAGTACAAAATGTCTGTTGCATGTCTTGTATACTTCTTATACATACCCCACTGGTAAAAGAAATATACGGCACAAGTCGACCAGAGCAATACATTCCTAAGAATGTCTTTCTTTGTCAGTCCAAGCGTTCTTTGAACAAATGTCACCGATTCGTCATCTTTCATCTTGAGTTTGAGCTCTTTTAAAGTAAGACCAAGAAGTCCTATGCCAATACACAACCCAGAGCAACCCCTGAAAAAGATTATTCTTCAAAGTTGGTATAGCACAGATTTAGATTTTGATACTAGCATACGTGTATGAAACAGCGAGATACATAAAAAAGAAGATATAACTTTACTACAAAAAAATGGTGTAAATGTTTGAAAGTGTCCCGACGCCGTAGCCCGATCTAAATACATTTGAGTTTGTAAGTTCTAACAACGTTTTAAAAAAGAAACGTATCTCAGTGAACTAATGTTGAGTTGTCAGTTGCTTCAGATCATATCTGTGAGTGTGAACGGAACTATGAACAAACTGATACACCTAGAACTATTTAACTCTAACTCCTCGATATCAGCTTCTAATTACAATGTCTGAAACTAACATTCTTAAATCGAAGAAGGTGTAATTCAGCGCCATCTAACGGAACGCCCTACGTTACGTGTATAATAACAAAATGGTGTCTAATCTAATCTAATCTAATCTAATCTAAATGTCACCGAAGAAGACACCAGGTATTATTACAATGACGTTTTTTTCAAATAACAAAAAAAAAAAAAAAAAAAAAAAATAAGACGGCAATGGTATATTTTTCCCTTTAAACAACATACATGTGTTATGTATTGATAATTGAAATAATAAGAAGGAAAGTCTAAGTCATTTTAAATACCCCTCGTGTGTTCCTTTCACATACATTTAACAATGCTTTAGTAGAACCATTATATACAGCTACTCGTTGGTGTATAGAGATAGGATTTTCTGAATAAGTGACTTTTTCTGGGACGGGATCACGTCTGTGGTCGTTTCTCTGGCCAAATGCTTTTGAGATCGGATGGTATCTGTGTCACAAATTGACATACGGGCCTTATTTTATCTGTATTGTAAATGCAGGTATTGCATCATCTTTTTGTAAATTTTTGAGTTATTGAGGTAAATGTTAGATTTCACGCATAAAATACCTCTCATGTTTTTCTGTATTTCATAACTTAAATTTCCATGTAAATTTCATTAAATTCGGTTCAGTAATAAGAAAGTTGATATTTTATAAACTTCAGTAATTTATGTTTTTATCCCAAAAACCACTATAATGGGCCTCAAATTGTCAATTTCAATCCGCGCCAAAGTAGTCAGATTTCCCGGCTATATCGTGAATCCCGTGAAAATGACAATAGTCATAGCACACGGATTATCCGTGAATCCCATAAAATTTAGTATTTGGCGGGACATTACCCTTTAAATAGACTGGTTCCGACATTATAGACGAATCTATGTCTGATTAATTTTTCATCCTAGAAATTTATGCTCGATCGAGGTAAGAAATTTATTTGTTAGATTTTTGTATGATTTTTGCATTACGATTTTTATTTGGTAAATTTTTGTTCATTCTACAGAATTCTGTAACATTTACTTTTCGGCATGTGATTTTAGCTAGTTTCGGTATGTCAGGATAATTTATTAAATTTTTCAGACTTTTGTAAATTATTTCGAAAGAGGAATCTAAACTGTTTCGTTTATATAAGATGTAAAATTTGTACTGAAATTTGTAACATGATAATTGTAAAGCACTGTTTCAAAAACATATGTCAAACATTTTGTTAATTATGGAACGCCATTACTGCATTGTATTGTTATGTATAAATCTATATGGCAAGTCTAGTACCATGTATATATTATTGTGATATGAAATTGCGTGCCAGTCTATTGCATATACATACAATGTCCGTTTTGTTGTATGACATTAGACATTATATTGATACAAATTATTGTATAACGTTTGATTTAAATTGAATTTTGTTAATTTGTAGTTGTAAATAATAGCTGCAGATTATCATTTCCATTACTATAATGTTTTCATCATAAACTTTTCATATCTTTTTCATGCTTTAACTTTAGTCTTTTTAGTAAGTAATTTTTGTAATAACGGAAGTAATTAGTGACGTATTTTAATCACGTGACGTGTGAACTTAGTAGCACATATATTTTGTATAAGTAGCACGTATTATTTATGGAAGCCTACGGAGGTGTGGTGTAGAGATAGTACCTAAGTTTTTCAAATCATAGGTATGAAGTGAAAAAGCTTTGAAATGAAGACAAATGTACATATATTTCTCAAAAATAGATGTATTAACAATATTTTAACCAGAAGCGTAGAGTTATGAGCATTTAATATTTTCATGTAAAAGAAAATTTTGTGATCAAGGGAATGTAACTCTTCTTGGACCTGGAGAGCAGAAACATCAAAGGGACATAATATAGCGAATCGTTTCTACTTGGGTGCATTTGATTTAACATTCAACTGTGATCTGGATTTCTAAATAATGATCCATGATACTGTGTGCTAAAAATATAGAACAACTGCAACAGTCATTTAACAGCAAAAGATGCTGTAGCAGAATGAAAATTGTTAAGCTCTAACTGGGACTCGAACCCAGGACCTCTCACACCTAAGGCAGACACTCTACCACTTCTCTATAACAGCAGTAGCAATAGCTTGGCATTTTAAGTGCACCGTTTACATTACGTGAACTGGAACAGTTTTGTGACAATAACACATAATCGGCCGACTCCGGATTATCGGCGTATTCGCTTTGTTACCTAACGGCAATTTTCGTGTAAAGAAAAAACAGAATTTAATGCTGCAAACGTTTCAATCAGTCAAAACTGCCCAAATTTCTCTAACGTGTTTTTTAGAGTATGAAGTTACTAACTGGTAGTACCAGTGAAATATAACTTACACTGAATCTTATATATTTGCCCTTTTTAATAGCAGCTGGCGAACGGCAAAGACAGTGGGCTTTGTCCTAATATATACAATTATTTTACCAGTTTCGACAGGATATCAATTGATAGGAAATTATAGTTACACATTAAATACCTTTCTGCAACCCATGGACTCATTAGCATTCACTGTCAATCAGTATTATGAGTAAGATCGACGATCATTCATTCATTCATTCAAATAATCTATAGAGTCGGTTGTTTACATTTTCAGTCGTAACCGGTGCTCTTGTAAAAAACACTTTTTTTTGAAAAATCGAAGAATGCGAAGAGCTATGGTACGGTCTCTATATGGTGTACCCAAAGGAGCAGTTTTATGCCCTGACTTATTTGTTTTGCTATGGTGCTTACCATATGTTATATATTTTAGCTTCTTCCGCCAGACGATTTTACCTGGTGATGTCATAACCCGGAAGTACAATGCCCGAGGTTCACTTGTCTCCACTCGCCTGGATGTGATTTTCCCAGCGCAGAGCTTTCGTCCCATGGTTGTGCCGTAAACCGCAAAGACGCTGATTTTTGTTGTCCTCTGAAGTCAGCTCAGGGATGCAATCACCTACCACCATAGGGAGCCAATACAGAATCAACGTATTCACGGTTTAAAGGGACTTGATTTAAAGATACGTTATATATTGTTTGTGCTACTTAAAGTTCGCAATTAAATTAAAGAACTGTGTCACGTTACTTTTAAATGGAACTGTAAGAACTTTGTATCTGGTGATACTGAACTTTTATTTTTCTTTCTTTCTTATAATCTAGAGACCGTACCATAGCTCTTCGCATACTTTGATTTTTCAAACTAAAGTGATTTTTTACAAATGCACCGATTACGATAAAAAATGTAAACAAAAGACTCTGTCTATAATCTTTGAAATGTATGAATGACACTCGATCTTAGTCATAATACTTATTGACAGTGAATGCTAATGACTCCATGTGTTGCAGAAAGGTATCTAGTTTGTAACTGTAATTTCCCATCAATTGAAATCCTCTCAAAACTGGTAAAATAATTACTTATATTTGGACAAAGCTCACGGTCTTTTCCGTTCGACAGCTGCTAAAAGGGCAAATATAAAAGATCCAGTGTAAGTTATATTTCACTGGTACTACCAGTAAGTAAGTTCATACTCTGAACAACACGTCAGAGAAATTTGGGAAGATTTGACCGATTATGACGTTGGCAGCATTAGATTATATTTTTTCTTTACACGGAAATTGCCGTTAGGTAACAAAGCGAATACGTCGATAATCCGGAGTCACCGATTATTGTTCCAGTTCACGCAATGTAATCCAGGCAATTAAACTGCATAGCTATTAGCTGCTGCTGTTATAGGGAAGTGGTAGAGTGTCTGCCTTAGGTGTGAGAGGTCCTGGGTTCGAGTCCCAGTTAGAGCTTCACTATTTGCATTCTGCTACAGCATAGTTTTGCTGTTAATAGACTGTTCCAGATGTTCTATTTTTTTAGCACACAGTATCATGGATCATTATTTAGCAATCCAGATCAAAGTTGAATGTTAAATCAATTGCACCCAATTAGTAAATATTCACTATATTATGTCCCTTTGATGTTTATGCTCTCCATGTTCGAGAAGAGTTACATTTCCTTGATCACAAAATTTTCTTTAACATGAAAATATTAAATGCTCATAACTCCACACTTCTGGTTAAAATATTGTCTATATTTCTGTTTTTGAAACATATATGGACACTTGCCTTCATTTCAAAGCTTTTTAACTTCAAACCTATGATTTGAAAAACTTAGGTACTATCTCTATATAATCAGTTTTTTTTTCATATCATCTATTCATTGTAAATAATCATCTTATGTAAATAAATTTGTAAATATTGTAAAGGGTGTTGATTTGTTCTGGTGGTTACTGTCGCCGGTACGGCCTTTCCTGTCACAATCTGAACTACACTCGCCAAAAACAAATTGTCACTGCTTATTTTTTACAGTTTTAATCAATTTTCAATAAATGAAGCTCGTTAAGTGAGAAATATGAACTTTATTTATTTTGCATTATTTATTTCTTTACTCAGATTCACAAATTTTTATTCAACTTACGTACGGTACCTAAGTAACTAAGGCATTTTTGTTTCTATGTTAAATTAATCGTAGGCGAATATGCTTTGTCTTTAATAGTGCTAATGTACGAAAACACTTACATGAATTTTCTAAAAATGAAATTTCGTTCGTTCTGTGAATAATTTCGCTCCATTTTTTGAGCTTATAGATGAATTTACACTTGGCGCGTTCCTTAGCAATGGATGTAAAATTTCGCGCATGCGCACTCCACGTAGGGCAAAAAAAGATATGACCACACATATTAAACTGCGTTACTTTTATATCACATTTCAATCTATTTGAGTCTGATTATATAAAAAATTCTAGTGCTTGACAAAAATATATATAGCAACCCCTTGCACATCCACAACTGCATTGCTCAAAAAATGAGATACTTCAACTAATGCGCATTAAAACAGATATAGGGGATTCATAATGGGCAGACTATAAACTATTCTTCAGCAATATTGATCTTTCATCTCGACAACTTAAGGTTTAAGAAAAATGAGAAATTGATATTTTCCATTAATTGAAAAAGCTTATGTTTGTATGGACATTTTAACATAATCTGACAGAACTTACAACCTGTCGCAGTAGTACATGATAATACCATTAACAATCGAACTTAAAAATGTAGCAGGAGTATGGATTTAAAAATTAAAAAACTAAACATTTTCGACCGTGTTACAGATTTAGTCCAAGTGATGTAGCCCCTCACAAACACCCGAAAGGTCCACAGAGTCCCCCTTGCTAATTTTAACAAAGGCGGACACAATCTCGCCTTTGATTTTGTATACAATTATACCCAAATAGCGATCAATTCATTCCGTATTCAAATAGATAGCTATCATCTTCAAATTGTATTTTTTTTCTATTGATTCTTTAAATTTTCTAAGTTTTATTTAACAATATCAAAGGGATGGGACTGGCAACCTCAGGGGTCAAATTTATCAGAGCAGGTTCGGGTACGGGGAATGGTGTTCTACAGGCTCACATTTTTTTATCTGCTGTTTGACCATGATCTATTTTTGTGGAATAAAAGTGTAATATAATTATTCTATTAACTGAAGGTTAATGAATTCTGTGCACGGTATATTTCCGATTATACTAAGAATATGAAAATGATCCAGAAGTTTTATATTTGTTTCGTGAGTGGATCTAGATTTGTTCTGTTCTGACAAAAGTAAAAGTAATGGCGGCTTATCAGGTAAGATATGTTTAATAACATATGTATCTTTAATCAAGGCATTCTGTACAATTAATTGCGTGATCAAATTATTTTTATTGCGCAAAGTAATATAATGATGACTTTATATAGGGTTACTTATTGTTGAGCGGTCTTTTTGCCACACGTAAAGAGCGCATGCGCGTTAAAATCAAAACATCCGGTAAAACATCAGGGCGGCCTGCAGCGTTGTAAATTCGCCTATACTCCAGTAACTTATAGGTTCTCGTAAATATCTTTATATAGCTATACATTATTTAGCTTATCTGAATCGACGCTACAAATAATGACACACGTTTAAAGTGTGGCGTGGGATAACCAAATGTGCTGAATAATTACCTTAAAAAGGCCCTCCACTTCACTGTCACTTTTGATTGTGCCTTTGTAAGTTATATAAGAAAGCGTTACCTTTTTAATTGGACAAGCTGCTGTTAAACAGTAGATAAACAGTGGCCCATACCAGTTAGTTGTTGTAATAAATAATTACCTCAAAAAGTCTCTCCACTCCACTGTCACTTTAGATTCACCGGTAAATGCACCCTCAATTAATATGACCATAAGAATGAACTCTCCGACAAAATTGCCAAGTTTTGACAGAAATAATGCTTTCATTCTCTTTGTTGTAAAATATTCGAGTACCGGTATCAGAGCTCCAAGTTGAATGAAACTCATTCCTATCGCTGAAAAGAAATGTTTTGAAGCGATTTTATGATTATGTATAATAATCAATGTAACCATTCAATTCTTTTCTGCAAGTATGTTCTAAGCTTAGGATGAGCTATATGTTAAAGTGGGTACTTCGTCAACATTTCAAAACGTTTGCTTATTCTTTACCAACTCTTTGATGATGCGTTCATTTTGTTTTATTTCAAGCAGCGTTCATAATGACTAAAAACGAAAAGGACAACAAACTTAACACTTGTCCTCATAATTTGCTGGATAAATCTTCATCAAAATTTCTTTATAGCGTCAGTGTATAAACACACTTCAAATTGTTCCATTCCAATGCCTATGCAGGACTAGAGCAACGAATAAGAAATCTGCAGACGACTTATTATATGTAACAGCATGACGGATCTTCACTAAATTTGGTCTCTAGCATCATGGCCTTGTCTAATATTTGTTCAAACGATTCCTTCAAAAGCTAGAGATGTCATATACAACATGTAAATAAACTAGAAATGTGTCCATGGGACACAGATGCCCCCACTACATGACATTAAAATGATAATTTTTTCCCAGGTCAGGGGCCATAACTCCTACAATACTGAATGAATCCGGACGCGAAACCCTAGGTGCACAACTGCACATGCTGACCAACATTCCTGTAAACTTTGGTGATTCTAGGTCAAATACTTTTGGAGCTACGCACAACACAACATTAAAATTACCAATTTTTAACTAAGTCAGGGGCCATAACTCCTACACGACTGAATGAATCCGGACGCGAAACCCCAGGTGCACAACTGCACATGCTGACCAACATTCCTGTAAACTTTGGTGACTCTAGGTCAAATACTTTTGGAGCTAGGCACGACACAACATTAAAATGACCAATTTTTAACTAAGTCAGGGGCTATAACTCCTACAAGACTGAATGAATCCGGACGCGAAACCCCAGGTGCACACTGCACATGCTGACCAACATTCCTGTAAAGTTTTGTGACTCTAAGTCATATACTTTTGGAGCTAGGCGCGACACAACACTAAAATGACCAATTTTTACAAAGTCAGGGGCCATAACTTCTACATGACTGGATGAATCCGGACGCGAAACCCCAGGTGCACAACTACACATGCTGACCAACATTCCTGTAAAGTTTTGTGACTCTACGTCAAATACTTTTGGAGCTAGGCGCGACACAACATTCTCGAAAGGACGGACGGACGGAAGGACGGACAAGGGCAAATCTATATGCCCCCCCCCCCCCCAAAGTGGGGGCATAAAAATGGATTTCTCAAGAACATCTTGATGTATCTTCAAGACACTTAGTCTGTAGCATACTTGCATGACATTCCTTCTCAAATTGTCTCAAATGCTCTCAGGAGCCGGTGAAGTCAAACAAAAAGAAAAAAGAAAATTTTCAAGCGCCTGTTTATTCAAATGGTTCAGCTCTGTTGCACGAAAAAGTAATATAGAAGAAACAAACTACATTTAAAGAACGCAGCCGCCCACAGAGCACCACACATGGAAAATATGGGTATGTATAAACATATAAACGTACACATCTGCTGAACATACATAGGCCTACACATTAACACAATCGCATGTAATAATGTCAACTGCTATAAAATTCCGTTATTGCCCAGACAAAAATGTGTGATGCACGAGCAGACTATATTAAGTATATTTCTGGGCTATGGAAGACGTCAATGGGATATTAAGTGTTTTGCGTAATTTGTTTTGAAACTTATTTTTAAGGCGTCTTTATTTTGAAATCTAAACAATTTTTCGAAATTTGCTTTGAATTTGATGCTTCTATTTAATTCCTAAAAATAATCAGTCTTCAATTTTAATACACTCCCATTATCATTGTGCATAATTCTTCACCAACATTTGCTTTTAGTTTGGAACTTTATGGAAGCGATTAACCTTTAGTCTGATCTGATTTCATTTGCGCAATGTGTTTGCTCATTTCCACAAGTTAGTGTGTAACTTTAATTGTCATCCAATGAAATCATCGTATTTCTTTTATTCTTCTTCTAAAATTGAGAAGAACGACTGAAAACCTTATATATTTTATATTATAATGAGATAAATTCATCGCACGACGTTTCTATTTTCCTCAGAACTGCTTAACGAAGACATGTGTTTCGAACTGGAATTTCGCAGAAATATCCCTAGTATTGACTTGGACGAGTTAGTTTAAGTATTAAAGCACATCTAATAACATTGAAACATTAAAAGGGGCCGGCAAACATGAGCAATTACATTTGTCCGCATTGAAACGGTGTTTAATCGACCGGAAAGTATGAAGAACAGTTCTTTATTACCGAATTCTAAAACAATTAGCTGTGCTGCATATATGTAGAGATGGTACCTACCCAAATAAATCAAAGGGGGACAACTCTGAATTGATCGATAAACTGAAGCCAACATTAAACATTAATCAAAAGTGAAAGAAAAATCAGATACGTCCTTTTTCAAACAACTTATCAGGCAGACAAAATATGACCTACATTTGTTTAAATCCCTTTGTATTCAATATACAATATGCACGCTTTTCTCATGACTTACACTGACAAACATTTTGTAAGTTGTAGTGAGGCCCTGATAGAAAGTTTAGTAATGCATGATTATATAGAATAATGCATACATTCCTTTGAAGAAAATTAACGACATTAAGAAACGTTAATAAGTTTTGATCTTTTAGCCAAAGTTATTTATTTATTGTTCTCAATGGTGATACATTGGTTTACACAACATTTATATATCAAAATGTAAAATGTATATATCCAACAATGAGAAATAACAAAAAAAGTTAAATTGGTAACACAAAAATTCATTGTCGTCAAATATAATTATAATGTTTTAAGGTAGTGGTTGTAATTACTACATGTTAAGGTAGCTGACAGGTAATGACTCTATGTAATGTATTTTAAGCAATTCTCAATTTAAACATTCTCTGGATGGAACTAGCACGATCATTTGCTTTCCTTGAAAAACGAATAAATGCTGAAAAAGCATTTGGAGATTACTCTATTTGATGATTTTCGTTACAGGTCAACTACCCTAAACAAACTAAAAGGTGTTTTATTTATTGCTGAAAACAAACTACGGCAATCGGATAATTTCAGATATCAACATTAATTTAAAACTTATACTGTTTACACAACTTGAAAAAAAGTTTTTGTTGGGGCCTCTCATTTACAAATATATCAACAATTGTCACCTGAATTGAGTGCATTCATGAGTGGAAAGTATTGATGGTAAAATGGTGTAGGGGTTTGTTTACAATATAAAATCTTTAACAACTTCTTTAAGGTACATTTTTGGTATGGTTTTGGTAAGCTTATAATAAAGAGCATGTCATTTTCCTTCACTCAGAATTTTTTCAAGCGTTTTAGGCTCTTGGCTAGTCTTGGAATTTGACTTTATTAAAAGACAAAAGGAAGTTCAGTATAGGCTCTTTCAAAATGTTGAAAGTAGAGTAAGCTTACATTATACTCTATTGAATTATTTAGCTGTGGGAGCTTTTGATATAGACTATAATTGGGGAAGTCCTAAAATCTTTGAAAAACGGTCAGTACAAGAGTTGTCCATTTTGCTTCGGATATTTTGAGAAAGTCATTTTTAAGATATCAAATATTTCTATTTTTACATGGAGAAGAGGAAAACCATAAATATATTTAGAAAATTGGTGCACTTAGCTATCATTTTACTCTGAAAAAAAACCCAGTGAAGATGAATTTGAATTTTTTAGGTACCATCTCTAATATATGTGACCGATTTAAGATTGTACAGCTATTTAATATCAATAGAGAATAGCGTGACCTTTGTAGCCACCACCAGACTCGGTGTCAAAAAAATGAGTTCCTTATTTTAAGTACTATTCATAGTTAACTCAGCTCAGCGAAAAGAATTCTTAACTTACCTGTTGGTCCATACAAAAGAAATTTTATAAAGTTTTCTGTATCATCGTCACCAAGGTAGGACAAGATAATTAAAGTTGTCATAACAACACTGGCTCCTATGCAAATGGTTGCCCGGTAACCAAAGAATATCATAACAAATGCAGCAAGTGGAGCTAAAAAGAACAAAATGAACTGATTTAGATCTCACAATATAACGATGGTAAAAAACATCTAGAAAGTCATTAAGAACACACATGACCCCGAAATTTCATACATGACAGTCGCAATAATTAACAGTTATCGACTATGCTAGTTCTACATAACAGTAACTGCTTTGACTCTAGGTCATGATATGCAAAAATAAGCCGGGTTCTTTTCGGTGCTGGAAACATTCGATGTAGGATGACTCTAGTGCACACGCTTCTATAATAAAACAGAGCTTTAAAGAAAATTATTCGCCAGCTACTTGAATCTACACCTTTAACCAATAAAAAATTCTCATAATATTTATTTGACATGAAAAACTTTCTCATCGTTCAGTATACCGTTATTTTTATCTAAAAATAGCACCCGCCAGCTGGTGGCTATTAAAGACCCATCAAAACCTAGTCGCCTACGTTTTCCCCATACATGAACTCTGATAGTACAGGTAAAATATAGTTTTACAACAAGATGACAGGTGGAAAATTTAGACCCTTCCTGAATTAAAAAGTTTCATAAAGAGAACATTTTCATCAAAAGTACAAATCTTTTACAAAAAACTACAATATAAAAGGAAGAACAAGAAGTATACCACGACCAGTAGGGGTAGAATTAAAAGAAAATATTTCAGAAATTAAGTCTTATCTTCCACGTAATCTTGCGGAGCTTCAAATTGTTAAGAAAGATATGAAATCTATAAACTACACTGACTTAAACTTGAGCAGAAAGATGTTTCACAAAGATTTGATTTTTTAGGAAAATAAACTTGCAGTAAAATGTAAATGGGAAGCAATATTTGGCACAAACTTTTAATGGGAAAATATATGTACCTCTATTTATGAATCATAAGTTTTTTCTAAAGCAAAGCAATTTCAATGGAAGTTTCTCCATAGAAATATTTTTACTGAACATACGTAAAATTTAATGGGTATGTCTAATGCCCTTTGTATCACTTGTAAAGAGAAAAGAGACTTTGGGGAATGTAAACATGCTTAGTCAATATGGCCGATCAATTACACACTGGCCATAGCTTTCGCAGAAGCGGTGGTTCCAACCCCGCGGCGGTGGAGGATTCGTCGCAGAAGCGGTGGAGAAATATGGCCGACTGAATACATTTATGCTGTCATCGGTAAGTTTTTTAATGAGTTTTTCACGTTTGACTGAAAACAACCAGTGAGACAGGAGCACCAATGTGTACTCTTCCAACCACAAACACTTGCTCAGTGCAATTCTTTGTCATTAATGTAAACACTTCTATACAGATTGACGAGGGACTGTCGGTTTTGTAGAATTTCCATTAAAAACGATAAAATCGTGTACAAAGCGACCCCTTAGCACGTTTGCAGCAAATCGTAAGTACCGCACTGTCAAGCAAAAAACTATTTCTTCGTAACAGGCGAATTTCCGTTACAGGCATATGAAAAAAATCGACCAAAAATGATTCCAACGCAGTGTGCGGTGGGTACAAGTGCAACGCATTACGGTGGATCTTGTTTCTTTAATGTTTGTTATGGACTTTTAACTTAAGTAAACAGCATTTTCCTGGGATTTTGATTGGGGTAGGTCCATGAAATCACTTTGACATCAGACAGCAATAGAAACTTAATGTTTAGTAATAATATACTATTGTTTTGCACTTCCGTTCTGTTGAATGCACACACGAAAAGCTTTATTTTTAAACATAATTATTTTACTAAATCAACTGCCAAATAATAACGCCATGTTCTTCCGTACTAAATACACATCAGTTATGATTATTCATATTAACGCATGAAGGTTTTCTCCATTTTCCTTTTCCCTTATTATATACAAAATATCAACTGACAATACCGATTGTTTGATTAAATGCTTACCACATGCGACTTTAACATCATAGAACAGACCAACTTATCTAATATACAAACTGACAGGGTTTCTGTTGTCCCTTATTTTTGTTTTGGCCACATAATATCGAAGTCGGGTACGCACTGGGATGGGGGCGGGGGAGTATTCTCCAACACACTGCACATGCTGCAACCATTTGTCATTTTTATAGGTTTTTTAATCATGTTTTAGCATATTTAAGTATGTTCCCAGCTGTAATTAAACTTCAGTTGTTATAATAAGAATAACTGAAATGAGTTGATTCCTTGTAGTCCTCTTGGTACTAGAACAATGAGTTAAATGTCCCTTAATATGTTTGATTGGCGCTGTGACAGTCTTCAGAGGAGAATGAAGTTTTTGTCTTTCATTTATTGTAACATTTCTTTCTGCTTGTCTGTTGTTAGTTGTTTGTTCTCTGTTTCTCCGTTTATCTTTCAATGTTTAACTTATATATTAGTCTTAGAATCATCAAGATAAACATTACTGAAGATAAGACCATGAATGTGGCGTATGGTATTAACAAGCTTTTCCTTTGATTTGACCTAGTGACCTAGTTTTTGAACCCACATGACAAGTTTCGAACTTGACCTAGAGATTGTTAAGATAAAAATTCCATGCACAATGTGCCTAATCACGTGATCGCGCTACGTCATTTTGAGCTCGAAAGTGAAAGTAGAAAGGTAAACAAAAATTGAAGATCAGGGCGGAAGTTTTAAAAACTATATATTGTGTTAATATCATGCATATTTGAAAGTGCTATCCCCGGTATTACGATTTCCCAAAAGCTTTTCGTTTTAATGCTATTCCTGTTCAATTGATTTGCAGACTGAGCGCATACTGTTGAAAGTGGTTGAACAGGAATAGTGTTAAAACGAGAAGGTTTTGACGGGAAAATTCTAGTACCGGGTGTAGCACTTTCAATTAGGTTTCAAATGTTGTACATGATATTAACACAAGATATTGAATAAAAAAAAACTTATGCCCCGATTTATATTTTTGTTTACGTTTCCACTTTCACTTTCGAACTCAAAATGACGTAGCGCGATCATGTGATTGGGCACACATATGCAAGTTTGTATCATATCCAAGCATAAATGAAATCTTATATGGCTGAGAGGGCAAGAATAGAAAATTTGCCCCTTTCAGGGGTAGTATCTCTTGAACATATAATGGAATCTAGCTGGTTTTCAATAGGAACCGAGATCTTATTGTGGCTTAATTTGTGAGTAAGTGTGGTTAAAGTCGAAAGTAAAATGGCATTGCTATCATGTTCATAAGGTGAACATTTTGGCTCCTTCAGGGATTAAAATCTGTTGAAAAATGCTGTCTCTATCGTGTTCACAAGAAATTGTGGACGGACGACGGACGGACAGACGACTGACGGACGACGGACGATGGGCAATCAAATAATCTCATCTTGTCACTATGAAAAAAAATCTAAACTTTTTCCTTGACACTTTGAGATTCTGTGGTAAACGTCTGAAAATAAAAGGATATTGTTGAAGGAGAGGTAAATAAGCCTACTTGTAAAAAGTCTTAACTCCTATAACACAGCTGCTAAATGGCATTTTGTTATGGTATGCTATTAGTCAGGTTGGTTTATCATACGATGCAGAAGTCGCATGTGGTCAACATTTAATCAGAAAATCAATATTGTCACTTGACATTTTGTATTACGGATGTGCAAATCGATATCATGTTTATTCTAAACTTTCAGTTTCTGTTGCTATCTTATGTCAAAGTGATTTCAAGGCCCTACCCAATCAAAATTCTGGGAAAATGCTGTTTACTCCAGTTTAAAGTCAATAGCGAACTTTAAAGAAACAAGATCCACCGTAATGCGTTGCAATTGCATCCACTGCACACTGCGTTGGAATCATTTTTGGTCGATCATTTTGTATGCTTGCAATGAAAAATCACCGATTACGGATAAAAAGTTTTTGCTTGACAGTTTCAGACTGACATTTAGATGCAAACGTGCTCAGGGGTCGTTTTGTACAAGATTGTACCATTTCTGATAGAGATTCTACAAAAACGGCAGTCCCTCGTCACGCTGTACAGAAGTGTTTACATTAATGACAAAGAATTGCACTGAACAAGTGTTTGTGGCTGGAAGAGTACACATGTGGGCTCCTGTCTCACTGGTTATTTTCAGTCAAACGTGTAACACTCGTTAGAAAAAGTACCGATGAGAGCGTAAATATAGTCAGTGGGCCATATTTCTCCATCGCTTCTGCGACGAATCTTCCACCGCCGCGGGGTTGGAACCACCGCTTCTGCGAAAGCGATGGCCAGTGTGAATTATTTAAGAAGAAAATACAAAGCAATAAGATAACAGCTTTATTTGGTCTACTAGTATATCATTCCCCAGTTATGTATAAACACTTGAATACTATTATATTAGAAACTAAGTGGCATATCTGGAAAAGCAGGAATGTCTCAAAGCATAAAAAAATACTTGAACGAAAACGATGTATATTTGTCTATCAAAGATTCTGTGTTAAGCTAGTTTGATAAATAAATCTTTTCTTTCTGTGTTAAAGAAACGTTTTCATTAACTTTCAATCGTATACTAGTCTAGTCACTATTTTATCACTTTTTCGTTTCGAGTAAGAGTTAAACAAATATGACTAACTAAAGTAATTTACAATATATTGTTGGTTTTTTTTTCTAATTTGCTGACGTAATTGTTACTGAGAATTTGTAAGAAATAAACGGCGTTAGCTCATTTTTGAGCGCCTCAGAAAAATGTTTTCATAACTTCATCTGACAATTCTTTGTCATTATTGTTTTAAAACATTTTCAAATATCTTAGAACTGTGCATCTTAACTCAATTAAATGCTTCAACATTAAAGACCCACCACAACCTAGTGACCTTCTTTTCTCTCCCACATGAACATCGTGGAAACCATCCTGATAATACTTTAATTTAACTGAATCTTTTTATTGCTCTTCCCGGAGTAACTAGGTTTAGTGTTGCTCTAGGACACAAAAGACAAACTGAAAAATGAATGAGTATAAAACTTACTTACCATACACATCTGAAAGTGCAATAAATTGCTCAGACATTTCCCCCAGTGTGTCACTTTCTATTCCTGTCTCAGATGACATAACCATAACCACATCAAGAAGACACACTTGTATTAAAATTCGCAATATGCCGAGTAGAGCATTAATTCCTGTACATGCAAGCACAATCAACCATGCCCGAAGCCCACCATCTGGCGGACTTTCTAACGTGGCACCTTCTTCAGGCGGTTCGAGTTCCAGTGCCCCGTCACCGTGACTGATTGTTTCTCCGGGCCCGTCGGCTTCGTCCGGCACGGGTGAGGAAGCGTCGTCTATTTTCATTTTTAAGTCGAATAATACAAGTGTGTTTAGTTGTTTAGTTGTTTTTTATCTGCTAAATGAATGCTTTTATTTAAACGATTTTAAAAAATGTTATCGTATTTGTTCGCCTCTAAATGAACTTGTCCGATAGATAATTGGTTCGTGGAAGTATCGTGGTTCGTGGAAGTATCGATTTTATCAAATTTGCTTAACAGATCATTTCAACGTCTCAAATATCAATTATTTAGCATTTTCAATAGTATAGGAAAATATTCTCTATATATAATTGTATTAGACATGAAAATTTGGTAGGTACTCTTTGAAGTCCTTGATATTCTTTTCAATTTTTAAGATGAAAGCGCTTTATGGCCAATTGAATTCTCAATTGATGTTTGCAGTCGAAATAGAGGTAAGTTTAAGTTTCACTTACGGCAATTTTCAATGCAGGTCCGAAACTGTTACTGATAGGTGCTAGCTTTACGTACAAATGTCAAAAATTCAGCAAAGAGTAACGAAAGTAGGTAATAGGTAAGGGGGCTTGTATTACGAAGATTAGCGTGACCTCGCGTTTTGCCATAGCGATTTCACGTTTTGTGCACGGCCAATAAACGAGATGAGGCTATTATCCCTATGGCCCTAATGTAACAAGGCATTGTTTGACTCCTGCCTTTACCCTAACATTTTGCTATCAGAAGGAACATTTTCCTGTCGTGTAAATATGGCTTACGTTTCCACTGACCTAAGTTCCGCTATAAGCCTGTTTTGATTATTGTGATTGAAAATGACATATACTGTTTATGGATTTCAAAACAATCCTCTATTTTTTTTTTCTTTTTTGGTTTAACATCGAACTGACACAATTATAGGTCATACCGCGACTTTTCACTTTGGCAGTGGATGAAGTCTCCAGTAACCCCATCTTAGTCTTATGTCATCACGGGCGGGACCCTGTGTAAAAACCACTGACCTTCCATAAACCAGCTGAATTGCTTCCTCTCATGAAGAGTACAACGCCCCGAGTGAGACTCAAACCCATATCGGTGAAGCGAAAGTGGTTCGTAGTCAGAGACCTTAACCACTTGGTCACAGAGGCCGCCCTCTAGTCTGTGTGTATATTTGATTTCTGCTGATTCTGTCGCAGGCGGTAATGAAAACTGCATTGACTATATACATGGTGTCGAGATTTGACATAAAGTAAACACATTAAAGCTCCCACTTTTCAAAACAATTTACATACCTTGGACACATTATGTTTGAACTTATATTAAATTTCTTACAGATCTTGCAGTCAAAATCATTTTGAATAAAATGCCCCTTACCTTAGTAATTGTTAAGATTTTTTTCTTACAGTCGCATAAGTTTTAACAATAATACACATTTATGTTGCGTGACCCGACAAGTATAATGTCTGCTTTTTTCAACGCTACATTCATTGTGTTAAAACGATTTTCATTCAATTTTTTTTAAAAACTTCTGTTTATACAGTATTGGAAACTAATTGAAATACAATACAATATTTCATAAAGAATATGCCGGTTTAATGTTATTTTTAGTTTCAGTTACTAGTACATTAGTAGGAATTGCATATTGTGTTTGGGTATCGAGTGTTTGAGCACACTGAAAATCAGTCAGAAATTATATAAATAGAAGAAAAGTGAAAGTAATTTTACTAACATTGATTAAAATTGTAGTTACACAAGAGCTGTCCGTAAGACAAATATCATCCGGCTGAATATTGGCAAAGATAATATGCCAGTAAACATTCTGTTAGCCATTACCCTGCTATATTTCTATAATGGACTGGTCCATCTTTCAATTTGGACAGTACCATTTATTATTTAAAGGGGTTTGCACTGAAAATTTACTGACTGAATAGCGAACAGTGCAGACCATGATCAGACTGCACGGATGTGCAGACTGTTCTTGGTCTGCACTGGTCGCAAAGGCAGAATCATCTGCCGCCAGCAGGCTAAGGGTTAAGTATAGTGTACATTGGATGAGAACTGCTTAAGTTATGAAGTGTGTTAAGTGCACACTGTCAATTTTCGCAGTTTTAAGTAATTCAAGGACCATAACCTAAGAGCAACTGTGAGTATCCGTCTGGTTATCGAACTTGATATGAGTAATTTCTTTTGGCACATTCTTTGATTTTCATTTTTTTCCTGATAATATGGGGACAATTTTTGTCAAAGTCGTATGCACCAATTCAGAATTTTTATTGAACAATTAAAAGTTTATTTACAGAAATGAATATTTACGAAGAAAAGGAAAAAAGTAGTTAATGAATAGAAGGAAAGAAAATGTTGAGCTCAATGTCCATAATGGATTGTAATAAAAGATGTTTGAGTCCGAGATCTCTAATACAGTTTCATATTGATGTTTCACAGATGTTTCGGTACCAATTAATTAGAGTAGCAAGTTAAAGATTTAACACTAGTTAAAACACTGTCCAATCAAATCGCGAAGAAGTTCACCCAATTCTGGCTGCCCGTAACCAGTGTTTATATCTCTGAGTAGACTGGCTCCCGTCCCTATGTTTGCTCTTATTTACATATATCAGTTTTCTTCATTAGGAGGGAAGTAACTCCAGAAGGCTGTTTCTACATTGATATTTTTTATTGCCCCTAGTTCCAAACATAGGTTCAGCCATCAGATAAAATTGTGCTATTTTAGAGGCTTAAAATTTTCTTATAAAATGTTTCCAGTATTTATATAAAAATAACCATGCAGCCAGGGAGCCAGGCTAATCTCTGAGCTATCCCAGTCGTTTACAAAGATCAACAGCTTGGCGGTTAAGGCAAATCCATGGGACGTAGACTCTCAGCTCTGGGAATTCATACCAAGGCGAGATAAGAAAGCCACGGGTATATCACTTCCGGGTCGTGAAATCACCAGAAAAAATGTTGTCTGGTGGAAGAAGCTAATTTAAACTATACAACATATGGCCAGTACCGTAGCAAAAACAAAAATAAAACACACAAACTGCTAAGTTGGGTACACCATACTTACGCAGGCTCCCATACAGTTATAGGACAAGGGTAGAAAGGGAATTTCTCCTAGATTGCTAAAATGATGCATGTAATTAATATTAGCCCCTAAGTCAATAAAATGGACATTTAAACTCAGCAGTGGGGCTATAAATTACAACAGTGGTCAAATCTTGACAATGTGTGAAATGATAAGACATGTAAAACCACAACATTGTGATACCATACAGTATAAAATGGCATAGCTCATGAATTTGAAAAAACTCTGTTCAAGCATCAGTAAAGTCATTAAAAAAATGAAACAAAAACTTGTGAATTAAAATATATTTAACATGTAAACTAAAACATTTGAAGTAGACAGTCATACAGAAAAGTACTTGTAGCTTAAAACTTTTTATATAGATTCAAGTGTAACTCAGATACTAAATCAATCATTTTTAAGCTCTGAAATTACGAAAAACGGAAACATGTAACTGTAATTACTTAAACAAGTCATTTTTGTTATAAGTGTGCACAGTTAATAAACTGATTTAACATTAGAACACATAAAAGGAAGTGTCTAAGTCTACGGATCCAGACCTCTACACATTCCTGTTTTGGGTTTTCTAGGGGTACGGACCTCCATTTTTTTTTAGAGATTCGGGGTTACTTACATAGATTTTGTTGAAAATGAAATAACAAATAAGAATTAACCAGTGTTCAATTAAAACTTGGATCTAAATGGTTTACAGATACCAGCGTTCACCTGATTTCTTACCTTCTCTTTCAAAAGCTAAATAACAAAGGAACTCCAAATTAATACACTGTTCCATGCTGATTATAAACTGTCAAAAAAGGGCTAAACTGGGCTAAAGTCCTTGTCCTAGTTATGAAGTCTTGCCTACCTAATTATGTAGACTATGATGGTAAACAAGTGGTCAAAGTTTCAAAGCCATATGACAAACAGTTTAGGCAAAATATGGACTATTATAAAACAAATAAACTGATTTCCAAGTCCAAAAAATGCCATAACTCAGCCAAAATAGTTGACAGAGTTATGTACTCTTGCCTACAGATTGAAATCATGATGATATTAAATAAGTGTTCAAACTTTCAAAGCCACGTGTCAAATAGTTTTGACAAAAACGCTGACTTGTCCGAGAAACTGAACCGATTTCCAAGTTTAAAAAGGGCCATAATACAGCCAAAATAGTTGTCAGATTTATGTACTCTTGCGTACAGATGGAAATCATGATGATAAGCAAAAGTTCAATGTTTAAATAAGTGTTCAAACTTTCAAAGCCACGTGTCAAATAATTTTGACAAAACATGGACTTGTACAAAAACTGATTTCCATTACCCCACAAGACGTCGAAGACGCCCTGAGGTCTTTAAATATCAACAAAGCATCAGGACCAGATGGAATTAGTAATCGGATACTGCGTGAAACTGCACCTGTGATTAAATTTCCTCTTTGTTCTCTTTTTAACTACTCACTTCAATGCAGTAAGGTACCTCAAATTTGGAAAGATGCTAATGTCTGTGCTGTCTTCAAAAAAGGTGACCCGTCTTTACCTAACAACTACCGACCGATTTCGCTGCTATGCTGCACTGAAAAGGTATTCGAGCGCATTTTATTTAAGCATCTTTTTAACTTTCTTCGTGATAATAACTTCCTATCTTCTCTACAATCTGGATTTACTCCAGGGGACTCGACCGTGAATCAGCTCACTTATTTGTACAATACCTTCTGTAAAGCTCTTGATGATGGACTTGAAGTAAGAACTGTCTTCTTTGATATTAGCAAGGCCTTTGATAAAGTTTGGCATAAAGGTCTTCTCTTCAAGTTGAAAAATGCCGGACTGGACGGACGGTTGTTGAATTGGTTTTCTGACTATCTCTCTAACAGACGTCAATGCGTTGTCTTACCTGGCACCCAATCCAACTGGTCATCAGTTGATGCAGGAGTCCCTCAGGGTTCTATTCTAGGCCCTCTTTTATTCTTAGTGTTTATTAATGATATTGTTGATGACTTAGGCTCTCATGTACATCTCTTTGCTGATGACACCAGTTTGCATATTATTGTTGACCATCCTTTTTCTGCTGCGGTAACTCTTCAATCTGACATCGACAAGATATGCATTTGGGCTGATAAATGGTTAGTTACATTTAATCCTTCCAAGACAGAAACGATGACCATCTCACGTAAATCATCTAAACCTTTTCACCCGCATCTTCTAATGCATGACCAACTCATTTCCTCGGTATCCTCTCACAAACATCTTGGTGTCTACTTTTCTGACGATGGTTCTTGGCATTCTCACATTAACTCTATCAAAGAACGGGCATGGAAAAGAATAAATATCATGAGAAAACTCAAGTTTCAACTTGACAGAAGATCCTTAGAAGTAATATACTTATCTTTCATCAGACCTCTTATTGAATATGCTGATGTAGTTTATATCAACTGCACGCAATACGAGAAACTCGAACTCAACAAAATTCAGGATGAAGCTTCCCGCATTGTTTCTGGGGCTACCAAACTTGTATCTCTTCATGAACTTCATAGAGAAGTTCCATGGGAATCTCTTGAAAGTCGACGACTTCACCAGCTTATTCTACTCTACAAAATGAAAAACGGCCTTACTCCTGACTATCTTTCTTCTCTTGTCCCACCATCTGTAGGGGAAACGTCTAGGTATAATTTACGTAACGCCACTGACATTCCGCCTATACGTACCAGAACTTCTCTTTACTACAATGCCTTTCTTCCATCGGCACTTAGAGATTGGAACACACTTTCAAGAGAATTGCAAAATTCAACTTCATTAGCTTCCTTCGAATCGCAGTTAAAAACTAGCGCCCCGAAATGCCCTGATTATTTTTACGTAGGCGACAGAAAATGGCAAGTATACCATGCTCGGCTCCGTACTGAATGCAGCTCCCTAAATCAGCATTTGTTCAGAAAAAACATTTCTCCAACACCTCTTTGTCAATGTGGTCTTCCAGAGAGTAACCATCATTTCTTCCTTGAGTGTCACCACTATGATAATATCAGAGTTCGTCTTCTTGAAACTACTTCCGACTATTGCACTATAACACTTCACACTCTACTGAATGGAGACCGAAATCTCAGCGATGAAATAAATGTTAAAATATTCCAAGCAGTCCAAAACTACATCCGGGAAAGCAGACGATTTTCATGAGCATCTGTTCACTGAATGCTATATGCTATACTGCTCCATTGGCGATCCGAATGAATATATTTTTCTATTCACTTTTTTTCGTTCATTTCCTCTCCTATGTTAACCTCATTTAATTTATCTATTAATTTAATATATGTGTATATATATGATCATCACTCTTAAATACTTTAAAAACGTATGTTCGAATATTTCGTTCATAAGTTAATGCTCTACTACTCCTGTGTTTTTTGTTTTCCATATTAAAATGTGTTATTTCAGACAAGATAATAAGCACTGCCATAGCGTATTTATTATAGTACTTAGTTATAGGAGAAGACCTCTATAAGCTTTAGCTTTCGGATCTAATCCTTTTTCATACATTTATCTTTTGTACTGCGTAATGTAAATTTGTATATGTTGTACCATTGTTTGAAATAAAATTATGTTTAAACTACAAAAACTGAACCAATTTCCAAGTCAAAAAAGGGCCAAAATTCAGCCAAAATATTTGTCAGAGTTATGTACTCTTGTCTACAGATAGAGGTTGCTATGATAAACAGGTGATAAAAGTTTCAAAGCCATATGTCAAACACGTTACACAAAATATGAACTGGTACGAAAAACTTAATCAAGAATTTCAAGTCAAAAGGGGTCATAATTCAGCCAAAGTCCTTGATTGAGCTATGTACTCGTGCCTATATCTGGACATGGTGATGGTAAACAAGTGTTGGAAGTTTCAAAGCTTTATCTTAAAAGACTTTGTCAAAATAGGGACTGTTTTGAACAACTTAACCAAGGTGTGACGCCGACGCCAACGCCGACGCTGAGGTGAGTAGGATAGGTCTACTTATTCTTCGAATAGTCGAGCTAATAGGCATAATAATATGCACCTATGTATTTGTTATTTAGGATGAGATAGTAATAATAGACAAGGAACTGATTGTTGAAAAATCCATTAACCGCCATTAAGTAAAAGAAACTGTTTGTGAAACCGTCCCTTGTATCTCGTAACGGCTACCAAATGTGTGGGAAACATAAATACCATACGGGTTAATTATCATTAAAAATAGTTTTTCACTACATATTTAACATTATTTTGTTTAATCTTTATATTTTTTTCTGCCAGTTCTAATCCTCGTGACTTATTTGGTGATTTATTTGGTGTTTCTCGGTTATTTACGTTTTGAAAGATAGGGTGAATATTGTTATCTGTAAACCATTAAAGTTTAAGGTGAATACTGATGAAGTCTTATTTGTTATTTCATTTTCAACAAAATTTGAAATGTAAATAATCCTTAATCTCTAAAAAACAGAGGTTCCTACCCTTAGAAAACCCCTTACAGGCTTCACGGTCTAAAGGTACGGAGCATAGGTATTATGAATTATTGTCAGGTAGAGTCAACAAAAAGTAATATTCTGTATTAGTAATTCAAAAGACCTTTAAATATTGTACATAATGTTAAAATATAAATTGAATATTAAAGTATTTATGTTATTTTTTCACTAAATGTGCATGCAGTTTTATAGAAAAAAGGGGAACTATATATGTGTACATTAGCATATTTAATTTTGAAAAGAGGCAGTGCAGAACTATATCACTATTATACACTGGCCATGCATTCTCTTTCCAGGGTTTTAGTCTGCAGCATTGACGATTTAAACAACGGAAAGGTTACAAAATGCGCCAAGATGCACCATTTTACATTTAGAAATTAACTAAGAATGTAAAAATTTTCCAGGGGAGCATGCCCCCTAAACCCTAGAACAATGGCTTACATTTCCATTTTGGCCATGCTACACTGACACAGTAGTTGCCCCCGACCAACACTTCATTAGGAAAAAAATTAACGTCATGATATACACCAAAAAATGCACCACTTTGTATCTATAGTGTAAGAATTCTACAGGGAGCATGCTCCCAAACCCTCCTAGGACAGTGTCTTACACTTCCATTTTGGCCTAGCTACGCCCATTAATTATGAATTTCGTCAGATAGCACCATATTTTGCATTTAGAATGTAAAAATTTTCCGGGGGAGCATTACTGCCCCTCTCCCCAACCAAACACCCTAGAACAGTGGCTGACACTTCCATTTTGGCCCTGCTACGCACTTGACACTGGTGTACTTTCTATAAGGTACAGTAGTTCCCCTGGGTCTACACTTTATGAAAAAGTTTAAAGGTCCAGTTACACACACACAAAAAAAAATGCACCGCTTTGCCTCTATGATGTCCAATTTTTCCCGAACCCTATAGGACAGTGGCTTACACTTCCATTTTGGCCTAGTTAAACCCCAGAACTATGAATTTTGCAAAAATACACCATTTTACATCTAATTTGTGGAATTTTTACGTGGGAGCATGCCCCAGAACTCACAGGACAGTGGCATACACTTCCATTTTAGCCTAGCAACGCCCCAGAATTATGAACTTCACCAAAACATATTACGTCTTATCTAGAATGTATTTTTTCAGGGGTAACATCGCCCCATCCCCCTTAGAACAGTGACTCATACTTCCATTATGGCCCAGCTACGCCTTTGACACTGGTTTACTTTCTAAATTGTACAATAGCTCCCCCGGGTCTACACTTCATTTTGAAAATGAAAAACATAAAAGTCCAGATATAAACCAAAAAGCACCATTTTACATCTATAATATGACAAATTTATGTGGAAGCATGCCATACCCTCCTTGGACAGTTGCCTACAATTCCATTTTAGCCTAACTACGCCCCTGAATTATAAATTTCAAGCTTTAGGTCTTGTGATTCAAAGTTGCATTCATATTATAGTATTATGAAATATTGCCATTTACAATGTATAGATCTATTATAGTTTATCACAAGTTACAGTATAAAATGATTACATTGTTTATTCATAATTTCATTATGTAAAACAGTTTCAATAAAGATTTTCAATAAAACCCTTCTCAAAATAGAACAACTATTGGGTTATCACATTCATTCTTGTTGTGAGACACAAACTTTAACATTGACTAAAGTTTTACAATCATTGAACATGTTCTAAAATTCTCAAACCACCATTAGAACAGATTCAAAGCTTATCAAATTGGTCAGTGCCATTAATTCACATTACCTGATTCTTAATGGGACATGCTGACAAGACAACAAGCCTGAAAGTTCCAAATCAAAATTGATTCTCCAGCTACCCCTTGTCCTATAACTGCATAAATAATACGTGCGAGTTATACAAATTATACGTGCTATTAGGCATTTCCTACCTACTCCGATGCCGATACGAACTCTGATCACGACGCTTATGTAGGGGTTTTCTCAAACGTTTTATTTATAATTATCATAGGAAAATCTAGTCAGTTGCTTGCTTTAATTCAGTCAGTGTAAGAGAGCAATACAAATTCATACATTACAGAATAAGTTCTAACTGTTTACGTCTGCAAACAAGTGCAGCACATGTGTTAACAATAAATGACAACAACTGTCTTGGATGGCGCCATAACGAACCTATTACTTTGTACATTTTTAACTCGGCAATAGAATAGGACGCATTGTTCTGGAAAAAGAAGGTATGTCCCAATTTGACGCATGAGCCCAAATTGTTGCGCGTCATTCTGATGCCCTAAAAACCCACTTTCAATAAACCGGATGACTCCATACACATCTACTACAACCTGCGTATGTATACAGTGATATCCCCGATGACCAGAGTAGTATTGCTCTTGCGGCTCTGTCTCTGGTCTCTGAATTTCATTGGATGTACAGTCAGTCGCACAAACGGCATCAGGTAATTTAGACCACACACCTCGCATTGCCTGCCACTCATCAATACTTGGCCAATCCACAAGATGTCTTAACTTTTCACAGAATATTGGGATAAGTCGCCGGATTTCTAGACTCACTGTCGATTTACTGATGTTAAACAAACTTGCTAACATGTGATTAGTAGGGTATGTCCTCAGCCAAATAACAAAGAGAAGAACTCTATTTCTAATCGATAAAGCATGTTCCCTATCATCATTTATTGAAAGTAAGTTCTCCAATTCCAAAAAGGTCTCCGGTGTCTCGCCAGTTATTTGGTAAAACTGACATCTGTTGTTCGAAAATATTTGGAAGACATTCCTACCTTCATACGTATTAGTGTCTTCAGAAAAATGTCTAAAGCGGATGTCCGTATCAGGTGAGGGTGGTATACAAACGAGTGTCATTAAAAATGTCAACATTTGGCGAAAATATTCGGTATGGTCTGGTAGAGGCTGGACCAGTAACGGTAACAATGCCACAATCTCACGCCGCTGTCTTCTATTCATTACAACTGTAAAAATATATGTCAATAATAATTTCATGGCTACGCCTTTGCATCCGTATATAAGATATATATGTCTTATGTCACGATTTTCACGTGTTCTACTTAGTTGTACATTTACCTTATAACTTAAACATATCGACAAGAAAAGAATGAGCGGCGGTAAGTTTATCTTTATATACATTAATTTCATATTCATAAATGGATTGGTATCATTATAAATTAAAATTTCAACTTACCTGTTTGTCTTGTTCTGTTTATGTTGCTATAAATGGCTACGTTTAAAAGTACCACTGTACATGTGTGTATACAAATGACTTCGTATCATTTACGAATCAAAATTACGTGCACTTCGTGTCGGCTTTCAAAAGTTCCAAACACATTAAGATGCCAAATGTATCCCTTATCCTTAATTATTTACTGTTTTTCACTTACATTTTGAAAATATATTTCAGAAGAAACATTACTTCAACGCAGGAAGAAGGCTGTTCGTTTCTCGAAGGCAGAGACCCTTTTGATATTGCGAGCTTAAAAAGAGCACCCAACTAGATGGGCGGATGTACTTGAAGATGTACAAGAAAATCTCGACCATCTTCCTCAGGCAGCAAGGGACCTGTACAGAAATGGCTCAATAAGAAAGCTGACAGACAGGATGTCGGCAAAGTTGTCGAAATTGATGGCTACGAGGGGAGTGATAGAAGATGAAGATATTAGGTATTAACTTTTACTTGAAAAATATTTGTTCTTTTACGATATCTTTTCAAATCTAGTTATAGAATATAGCTGTAAATTTAACAGTAAAAAAGATGTAGATATAAAAATTAATATCATTTTTTTGTTCACTGGTGCGGCAATAACTGTTGTTTCACTCTCTGAATTATTTTCGATCTTATACTGAATGTAACAAATATCTGCCAGAACTTTTTGCATTTTCGTAGTTCTTTTCATATCTAATTTTGAAAAAAGTCTCTGAAAAATCCATAATCATTAACCAATAAAGTGTCATATATATTAGGACATGTAAAAAATTCTTTTGAATCAGACTAACATTGACACAGTTCTAGGTCATATGTTGACTTTCTAGCTTTCAACATTAAAGGAACACCTAAACCACTTACACTTGGTTTCGAACCAACACATTCAGAGGCAACTGAATGAAACGAGTTTACCACTCTGTCACGGAGCCATCATGAAAATTATAAAGCGCAGAAATGGCCCCTTAAACTCAATAATATGTTTTGTATGAATGAATAAAACGCTCGCATATTTCGAAATTCAATATCAACATTTCAGGCGTGAAGTTAACCTGATTCGAGAGAACGAACGAAGAAATGTTAGAAATGTGCCTGCAGTACCTGCAGGGGAACAGGTAAATGAACAGCCAGATGGTGTGTCTGACAATGAGCAACCTGACCAGGTCAACCAGCAAAACAACCACCAACCTGGAGCTGCAGATCGAAGGGACGCTATGGCGGCTGCTGTATCAGAACCTGAATCGGATGGCGCACCGGCAGCACCAGAACCTCGGAGGCGCCGTCGGCGTCTTTTAGATTTGATTAAAGAAAATCATGAACTTTATGATGATTTTATGAAAAAGAAAATGCCACGATTTATGCGCCATTTCGGGCTTGATTCGTCTAGTGATGATTAGGTAGTTAATGTAATTTTATTTTCAAAACGTCTTATTTTAAAAGTAAAAGGATCGAGAAAACATTTTGTTTGTATTATGCCTTACACATTATTATGAGACGACCCCCAATATCCATGCTATGTACGGTGTCGGCATCGGCATACGGATAGGTAGGAAATGCCTATTAAGTTCATACGTCACTTTAATACAATTGACCATGTCGACATTATTGATAAATCTCGTTTTCCGGTATTTCCGTACATAGGGTCAGGGGGGGTCGGCGAGATTAACCGATATAAAGACCGTGTACAATATGAGCGATTATTTTTGCCAGAAGATAAGAATTTATGAAAGATCTTACTTTCTCACAATGGAAATACTATTCTACGACTTGGCAACATTTTTTTGCAAAAATAATCTGTTTATCTTGAAAAATGCAAATAATTTCACACCTTCGGTATCGAGCCACGGAAGCGGCAGTGTAGAATAAAAGATAAAATTTCAAAAATAAAGTAAACTTTGAGGACATTTTTGCTATATCTTAATTACAACAATGTTTAATGATAATATGCAATGCTTTTTTAATTCATTTTCTTTGTTTAAAACTTTAAAAAAGGATAATCTAAACACTACCGCCATGTAGCGTAATGGCCGATACCCCCCTCACCGTGAAAACGGGAACGGGCGTTTATTAGTGGTTTATACCGGAAAACGGGATTTTATCCATATTGTCGATATCGAGAATACGTCACTTAGTATTTCTATCAATTCTCAAGTTAATTACTTATAAAGATAAGAGAAGATAATGGTGAAAAATTACAGACAAGAGAATAATTAAAACTGCAGCTATTATTTACAACCACAAATCAACATAATGCAATACAAATTAAACATAATACAATAGCCGATATGAACGAAAATTAACAAATGTGGTTTATGAGAAAAGTACTTGCTAAATATCACGTTACACACCTTTCAATACAAATTTTACAACTAATACAAATGAAACATCCTAGATTCCTCTTTCGAAATAAATAAATTACAAAAGTCGGAAAAAAATAATAAATTAGCCTGACAACTCAAAAGCAGCTAATAGCTTGCTGAAAAGTAAACATTTTACAAAATTCTTGAGAATAAACAAAAAAAAAATACTAAATGAAATCACAGCTCAATAATAAAACAAAAATCTAACAAATAAACTTCTTACCTAGATCGAGCAAAATTAATTTCTACAAAGAAAAGAATAGAGTGGCATCGGTAAAATGGTGTGCGCTAAGCATATTTGCTGCATATGTCCAGCCAAATATTGAATTTTGCACGGGAATCACGACAGAGTCGTCAACTTGGACTATTTTCCCGCGAAAGTTAATTAAACAATTTAAGACCCGTTATAGTGGTTTTGGGGATAAAAACATAAATTGCTGAAGTTAAAAAAATATTAACTTCCTTATTACTGAACCTAATTTAATGTAATTTACGTGGAAATTTAAGTTATCAAATTGTAAAATAATGAAAGATTATTTTATTGTTTGTAAACCAGCTACACACCTGTCAAGTTGATATATTGTTGGTGCATTTATGTAATTGTTTATTATATCAAATCCACACGTTTAATACGTCAAGTTGTCAGACTGATGTTAGAGAACTGCTTATATATTGATGGTTAGATATTTTGGTAGAGCAGAAGGGTCTAGAGAGACCAGGTGCATGAGACCTAGGAATGGGTCTCGCGGATATTAAGTTAGGCTTTAGATATGATAATTGTTAAGGCTTAAGAAGTTACGAAATAAATTATGAAAGTATGTACGAAATATTCCATTGTGCAAATAAACATCAAAAATGTATAGACTTGTGTCGTGTCGTGTTGTGTCGTGTTACGCCACACAACTTTTCTTCAATTTTTGGAGCCGCAGACAGGATGTCGAATTTCAAGATGGGTTGTTGCGACATTGCCAAGCGAAGTACTCCGACGACGACGACACGCTGCCAAGCCGAAAGAAGAGAAACTGTGAGTTTCCATTTTACCTATCTTCTAGCGCAATTTTGCAAGCTAGTCTTTTCTTTTATTAAATTTTTGTTTCTGTTTTGTGAACAAAATTTCAAGGTAAATTTATTTTGATCAATTGTTAGACACCAAAAGAAATTCAGATTTATAAAATGATAAAACCTAACTCATTATAAACAAAATTCTAAAAAAAAGAGTAAAATATAGTTAGAGAAAAACAACGTAAAAAAGTAAGGAACAATGCATTGAGGAAAATACTCAAAATACTGAGTTAAAACATGCGAATGTGAAAATATTTGTTTTTCGAAAATTTTACTTGTCATATTATGTTTATTTTACTTGTTCCATATGATATTTGTTTCCCTTATGGCCACATTTAAACAGTTTTGAGCATTCCCGCATTGACAAATTGTTTAAATGAAGGAAGATGGATTGTCCTATGAAACTTGTGTCATAGTCATAGATATGCGCAAAATGAGTTGTAAATAGTTTCTGTTGAGGTTATGGGTAATATTTCATCACGAATATATGTGAAAATACAAGGAACGGCTGAAAACTAGTTAGATATGTGAAATATGTGTTTATGATGTTTTATGCATGATAATGCATTCGTGTTTAAGATGTTTTATGCATGATAATGCATTGTTGGGTTAAATTGTCATTGCTGAATAAATGTGTACATGGTTATCTTTCTAACCATATGGTTACTTCAGGTCTCAGTAAATTAAAAGGTTGGCCTTGTCTGTTGTGCTGGAAATATTTTGAAGCCTGATATGGCACAAAAATATGTTTATTATGCAAAAATGACTTGATATTTTCGCTGGCCATGTGTATTCCAATAAGGTTGAATTTATATATATTGTAAGATACTTAGAGTTACTTGATATTGTCTTTGTGAGACTGGAAGTTGTGATCCCAGTTGTTTTGTAAGATGTATACTATTATACAGACACAGATACTGTCTTCCGAAATATTTAATCGGAGTCTTACTATCATGGCGTGAAATCGATGCATATGTTGCATTATGAGGTACGTGTGTGTACCGGATATTTTAAGTTCAACAGCTTTTGTTTTATGAGACCTGATGTAGTATTTTTTGTCAAAGAGTTGCAAAAACAGCCGAACGTGCTGTTACTTTTAGGTTACCTTTCATGGTTTTTAAGCAGGGTCTTCTGTCGGAAAATTTATATTTTTCTCGCGGACGACATAATATTTCTGTTGAATCATGTAGAAAGGTTACATTGTGTAAATATAAGCATGGAAGAAATCATTATCAATTATTCTGTTTATATATTGGTGTTGGTTTTGTATGTATTTCTGTTTGTATTTAGGTATTATTAGGCGCTTTATTTTGTAGTTTATTTTGTAGCTTTCGTATGCATTCTTAAATATTACATAATTACATTTTTTATGTTGAGAACATGTTTTGCTTTTTGTTAGGAACATATTTTGGCTGATATCTTTATCTTTCGAATAATGTAAAACGTAGGGCATAGCTTGTAAAAAAGTACAAAGAAGTAAGGTTTTCGGTAACATAACGGTTTATGCGAAGTACAGATCACTTAAAAAAGGAGACTACGAACTGGCTGGGAAAATACCATTAAACTGTCAAATTAACCTGGGAAAAAGTGTATTCCAAGTCAACATTATAAGTCTTGTCATATTGTGGACTGTCATTATATAATAGCCAAAGGGAGACTCATTACATGTAACGGTTACATAGTGGGAAGTACCTGTCAAAACGAAATGAAGACATTTGCATTTGTGTATTATGATAATTTGAAAACATGCAGTCTTGATTTTATTTGACATTTATGACAAAGGGAAAACAACATTTCGGCTAACGACATAATAACATGAAATATTTTCGGTGGTCATCTGAAATATTGGACATTACGTTAATGAAACAGTAATATTATAACTTGGAGAACTCTAGATAATTTCAGAAGTTAGCAAATGAAATTAGATGGATGAACATCATAAACTTGGATAGTGCGGTACAACGTTACGGCCTATGACGGGAGATTTTTAGCTTCTGAGACTGATGGTGATGCGTTACGCTGTATAAGAATGTCGGAACCAAAGGACAAATGTGTAGAAAGATGGCGAAACCAAGCGACAATGGCGAAAGTGGACTGCAAGCTGTGAGCCTGTGAAGTTTGACGAAGAAAATGGTCCAGCTGGGAAATTACAGAACACTAAAAAACTAATTATCTTCTCTCTCTTTCTACTTATCAATACATAATTCATACATTTTGGTCATTACATATCGATTTGACTATTTATTTAAGATCTGTAGTCAAATATCAAAATATTTCGAAAGTAAAATTAATATGCTGAATAAAATCTTTGTATAAATAAGTGAAATTTAAATATCATGATAAATATTTTTACACGCGACAATAATTACAGGCAATTTAGCAATGTTATTAAACGAAATTTTTATCTTTTTCCTAACTCTTATATAGCATATATTCTAAATGATGCTCACATGTGTTTTGCTTTATTTTACAGTTATTGGTTTTGTGAAATATGGATGTAACACGGGTTAAAGAAAAAGTCTTGGAGGAAGAAAGGAGAAGTGCCACTACAAAGGCCGATATAAAATTAAAAAAAAAAGACTTTCTATGTATTGTGAAAATTGTTTAGTTTAAAATTCTATTCTCCTTTGTTCTTATTTACATTAATTGCATAAATGACTTAAGATTTTTTCTTTAACACTGTTTTTTAATATCATTCCTTCAGATTGTATTCCAATGTTCTTGATCATATTAAATATCATTTTACATGTCATATTGTAAGGCGATAGATAGTACTTCAAGTCTGAAAAATTTAAATTTGCAATTCAATTTTTTTCTTTCGGTGGGTAACGAGTGTAAAATAATGAAAGATTATTTTATTGTTTGTAAACCAGCTACACACCTGTCAAGTTGATATATTGTTGGTGCATTTATGTAATTGTTTATTATATCAAACCCACACGTTTTATACGTCAAGTTGTCAGACTGATGTTAGAGAACTGCTTATATATTGATGGTTAGATATTTTGGTAGAGCAGAAGGGTCTAGAGAGACCAGGTGCATGAGACCTAGGAATGGGTCTCGCGGATTAAGTTAGGCTTTAGATATGACAATTGTTAAGGCTTAAGAAGTTACGAAATAAATTATGAAAGTATGTACGAAATATTCCATTGTGCAAATAAACATCAAAAATGTATAGACTTGTGTCGTGTCGTGTTTGTGTTGTGCTATGTGACAAATGCAGAAAACCATGAGAGGTATTTCATGCGTAAAATCTGACATTTACCTCAATAACTCAAAAATGTACAAAAAGATGATGCAATAGCTGTCTTAATACTACAGATACTTTGAGAATGTAACAATCTGTAACTGGTTGTTGATATTAATGGGAATATTCGGTTTGCGGGTAACAGTTTTGGCGGTAACGATACTCTGCCAAATCATCACTAGATTTACAACCAGGAAGAACAACTCTTTGTTTTCTGTTCTGCAGGTAACACGAAAACCAAGATAACATGCGCCCAGAAAGTAGACTGTAATTTAAAAAAAAGCCCTTTGTGCCAAACAGGATCAAACAGGAACGTATGTCACAGAAGACAGCTCTTACTTCTTTACCAGAGTCCACAGCTTTTGCGAATTTGTCATGAATATATGCGAGTTCGTGGACGAATATTCCGGGACAAATCCGGATTGTAGAGAAGCAAGAATGATGTTATCATGCAGTTGGTTGAAAGGAAATTCAAACACAATGCATTCGAGTACTTTACTTACAGCACTGATTAAAGATATTGGCCGATAGTTATTGACCAAAGATGGATCACAAGATTTGAATAGAGGTGTAAACGCAAGTGTCAGGTATTTGAGTTGTACGAACTGAATAATTGAAAAGAGAACAAAGAGAACAACAATGTTCAAAAGAAAGTTCTCTATGAATGCGATCGTTTATGAAAAAGACTGAAGTATAGACGACACTTTCTTGGAAGAGATGACACAATATCGCGTAATGGAGGGTACGCAAGATTTGGCAAGTCAGGAAGCCGTGTGGATAGACTTTTGTCATTTTTTTTTTTTTTTTTTTTTTTTGATTAAAAAAGAATTGATTCAAAACATTCGCCTTACCAATGTCATTAATGATTTAAGGCATATCCATCGTCTCTTTGAGATGTTGGCTTTCTAAATGTTGCTGAAGTTTAGATGTGACCTGGTTTCTGACGACACGAATTCGTTCCCAGAAAATCTGTTTGCCTCGCTTCTTCGACTTCTAATAAGCCGTCTTGTTTCATTTTTAAACCAAGGCGGTTCGTTTTCTCTAATTAAAACTTTTCTATAAGTGATTCACTTTTTAGAAATACGTGTTTGGCATAGGTATTTATATAATCTCTTTTCAAAGATTCCCAGTCACAGTCCGAGGCCATTTGTCTGAGCAGTTATCAAAACTAATATCCAAACATGGCGATAAAAACACACTCGATTTGGCTGTTTTATGTTCAATTGAATGTGCACAATATCTACTGTTACACAAGATTGGCAAACGAATCCCCGAAATGTGGACAATGTCATGGAAGATACGCCCAAGTTATTAACGTTAAGGTAAGATATATGGGCTCATAATTTGTCCTATGAAATAAAATTTGAGAAACTAACTAAAGCACTTGACGAAAGTTGACAACTCATACCGAAAATATACAAAATTATAAACGTACATTAAAGTTTGACTATGTCTATACTTTTTAATATTGGCCAGGTCTTGGCGGATTTTAATGTATCTTGTCACCGTAGAATCGCTTTGTTGATTGACAAAGTAGGCTAATAAACTTGAAAAAGAGATGGGAGAAGAAGTAATTGTCGTCATGGAAAGATACTTCGATGTTCCCTAAACGCGCAAATTTATACGTGTACATTGATTTTTCAGGGAAGGTACCACAACCTCCCCATTATGTGCATAATCCTTTAAAGGACTGGCTACAACCCTGTGTTTTGTAAAATGTCGTTGGATTTCGACATTTATTCACTTTCTAAGTCTTTACAACATATAGTGAGTATAGATAAATTCCTCTTAGCGAATTAAAATTGTTTCTTTGGGTAATCCCTAATTCAACAATATCTTAATTAAATGAAAAAAAGGTAATTTTGTCGAACGTCCCGGATACTCAAAGATTTCCGTTGAAATTATATTAGATAGTAGCACCACTAGTGCTTTATTCTCAATTCTAACACGACCAGCGAATAACCTACATACATGTAGAGCCAAATCTATCTCGGGTTATTCTGCAATAAACCACACGCGTGCAATGACATCATCCGATCCAGGTGCGTAGCATGGTCTTAAAAAGTAGTTACCATTTTTTTCTAACACTGTTAATACTAGTATGTCGTGTTAGAATCGAAATAATAAGTTCCCAAGTGTGATTTATTGTAGAATAACCTGAGGTTTTCGTTCTTATGCGAAACAATATATCACTAAGGCCATAGCCTTCGTGATATATTCTTACGCATAAGAACTCAAAACTTGGGTTATTCTACGATAAACAACGTTTGGGAACTTATTATTTCTTAAATATAACATTAATGTGTGCTCCAATGCTTCAAAATGACACTATCACCTTAGACCTTTGGGATCAACTCTAGAATTAATAGAAATTTTAACCTACCCCATCCCTCTTAAAATCAAGGAAACTTGGACTTTTTCTTATTTCCAACACATGCCATCACTCGTTTGTGAACTTAAATATTATCTTACCATGATCTCATATAGATCAATCCTTAGGGTGAAAATCTCTGGCCCCGCTTTCACGAACGTTCTCAAGTAAAAATCTCAGCTCAAGTCTGAGAAAATTCACAACTTTGATTCTCAGAATGAGCTTTTTTCTCGGATTTGGTTTCACTAAAACTCTCTCAGCAAAATCTCAACTTCCGTTTTTATCAGATTGCTTGAGACAAATGTTGGGCTGTATCAAAATCTGTCTCAAAAAACAAAAACAGAATTGCGATTAGACGTTCGTTCGTCTGCGTCACTGCCACGATAGACGCTGTTTTTGACCAAGGGCCACTTTGCTGGACATATCGGATGATGAACTTCAGAAGAGATCTTGATTTTCAAGAGCACGCATTTTCTACAGTCTGTCCTTTGTCAGCAGTTTTCTCGTTAGACCGACAAAAAGCAGCTCTGCAGTGCCACCGGTGCTCCAGCTTCTGGAAGCTCTCCGGCCTTTGCGGCGTGGTCGTTCAAGCGTCTCGTCGGAGATTTGGTAGGGCTATCAGAGGGCTTCTATGTGCCGCTGTGTTCACAGTAGCCTGTGCACTTGCTAGCAAGGCCAAATACTTCGTCAGGATGTCAAGGCATGAACGGGTACAGGCTGCGGAAGAGAAATTTTACTAACTGAGCAGTAATATTAATAAAACTTGAACTGATTAGCCATTATGGAAAGAAGATCATTAGAACAAGACCTAACCGAAAAACGAAAAGTAAAAGCTAGTTATGACGTATTTTCGCTTGAATGTATACATGTTGTACATTGAAAAAGAGTTTATATAAACAGATACGAGCTGCAAATACTGGAGAGCTGTCTTATGAAATTCTTCATGCGCATTTCTCTTAGAAATTACAGACTTTTCGGCTCTAACGTTTATGTAATATTTCAAAACACTTTTTATTGTCCATGAATTGTATAAATTGTCGAAACAATGGTGTATTTTATGAAGAACAATATTATCGGTACAGCTGTTACAACTGTTACATTTTTCTTATTCTTCTATTTGAGAAAAAAACGACTTAAGAAATTAATAGCAGTTATACACAGGTTTTAATGATGGTTGGTCAAAACATAGTCTCCGTATATTATAAGGCTTCTCATAAATAAATATTCAAAAATATCATCACCGGCCCCCATCCACTATTATCTAAGCTCATTATTAGCTTTTCGGTTGTTAAATGTTTATTTTTTCCAGCAAATATTGGAATTATTTGTGAATATATCATTCACCGTGCTCAGTATAGGTCTGTGTCCGGGCTTATTTAAACATTCATCATAAAAAAATTCACTGTCACCATTCGTACCTTCCTCACGACTTAGGACCTATGTCCCTTTTTAAATGTGTAATTGGTCAAGAACGGAAGGTCATTAATGTTTCATTTCCCCTGACAAAGACATGTACTATCTTTTACGCACGTGGACGCTTTTTCACACAATCAATCACGTGCCACGGTCGGTGATTGGGCAGGGGTGCCATTTACTCATGGTAACTTTGAGGTACACAACAGCACAACGAATATTTATGGATGAAATTTGACCTAGATATCCTCATATTGTCCATGCAGGGAATCTTCAATGATTTGTTAACATGACTTTGTATGTCATGTTCTTTTTAGACAGCCACGCAGCGTCAGAATCACCTGTCCTTCCATGCGGTTTTATTTATTTATTTTGTTTGGTTTAAAGTCGCACCGACACAATCATATGTCATATGGCAAGTTTCCAGCTTTGATGGTGGAGGAAGACCCAAGATGCCCCTCCGTGCATCACGGAGCCACCGACCTTCCGTAAGCCAGCTGGATGTACAGATCCTGTATTAATTAATGCGGGAGTATTGGACTGACTTATTACTGTACTATAAACCTTGGTTTCGTGGGCGTATTGGGCAGAGATCAAGGTAATAAATTTCTGTCACAGTATTGTTTACATTGCTGGTTTCACAATAATTTGCGTCATTTTCAGAGGCAATATAACTGTCATCAGGTTTGTTGCATGTCAGATAACTTTGCCATTTCTTAGTTACAGCTACAACAGGTCCATCTCTCTGACAACTGCTGTATTACTTTCTGAAGTTGACATTGCATGTAAAAACTTTACTCGTGGGCGATCCAGGTATTTGTTTGACACCATTAGCGACCGTTAAGTCTTTGTAACGTACACATTGTTGAGGTAGTTCGGAAGAAGCCCTTGGTATGGCATCATGCTCATCGCACACGGACTAAGATTTTGTGATACCAGTATAAGCACTAAGGATTTCTTTCATGCAGGAGAACTGGTCACCTTCAAGGACGGACAGAAAGACATGAATATCATTTACCCAATTACAGTACACTCACATCGGACTGACGAGTCCTTGTACTGTTCTCTGAATGCTGAGCGCCAGCAGATGAAGCTACTACTACCATTTTTTCACGTCTTTGGAATTATGACGACTGTTTGATGAATCGTTAGTCTTTTCGGTGTCAGGACATGCATGTACATGTTTTAAAATGAAGATGCCCGGGCCTTGACCGTAGATAATTCTTCCAAAATTGTATTTTGTTAAAACGATTGTACATATAATATGCTTCGCATTATCAAGACTGATACATCGTCCAGCACAAGCTAGTTTATGCGTATTTGGAGGGAAAACTGCACGTGCCTCTCATGATTCTCCTTCGGTCGCCTGCGTGTACATAAGATTAAATGTTAACTTTATATTTTCATGTAAACAGAAATATGAGTGTGAGTTAAGAAGGCGTGTTAAACAGTCTTATAACGAATTAAATCAGGAATTAACGGGTCAGTTTTACAAAAACAAAATCACTCAACATAATACTGTTTTGGGCTTGTCATTGTTAGAATGTGAATTGTTAGAGTGTAAATTATGGCACGCCGAAGCTGTCGTCTACTTATACCTTTTAAACGGCGATGTAGTCATGTCAGTGCGTTTCACATTTCGTGATGTGCATTTACAATGTCGTGCAGTATATAAGTCAGTTGGTGCTGCGCATTTTATATTTCATGATGTGCATTTCACATTCCGTGCAGTAGATAAATCAGTTCGTGGTGTGCATTTACGATGTCGTGAAGTAGTTAAGTCAGTTTCCTATTTCGTGATGTGTATTTACAATGTCGAGTAGCAGTTACGCCAGTTCGTGATATACATTGAAAATTTCGTGAGTCGTGCATTAGGTACGCCCACAGGCACGAGTATCGGACCTGAGACCAAAAATATGGCCCAGTTTTCATCCTGAATGAGTCCAAAATGAAAAATATGTAGTGAAATATTGGCCCACTTCAAAAGATACACATGTCTACTGAAGGCCAGAATCCCGAGAATCGAGCCTGCGAGTAATGGGTTCACTTCCCGGGCCGTTGTGAAATAAATTCTCTAGACAATTGAACAAACTACCTATCACAATTTCACGTGTACAATTAGCTACAAAATGAGACCGACTCCAAGTCTCTAGCCCCGTTCATGAAATATCTATCAAAAAACGAGTGTCTTCCTGCTGAAAGTCCCAGGTAGATAGAAATGTGGCACAACGATACGGTATGAAATCACGGACTAAAAGATGTTTGTCAGCCTAGCACGGGTCAAATTCATTTGCCATGAATAACAAGAATTACTAAATATGTAAATTATGGCCACTCACCACCGTCAGTAGTATGTGCTACACGCGATATTTACTTTTTTTATTTTTCCGTCGGTCTTTCAATTGTATTCTCCGCCATTGAAACCGATATGATGATATCCGAGTAATTTTGTGCGAAACGTTGCAGTTCTGTCGGAGGTGTGTCGCTATTGGCCAATCAGAAATTGCGTTTAAAATACCTGATGAATTCTGTTCAATGGCGTAGCATTCAAATGTAAGACCGTGGAAAAATTTAAAACGCCAAAATCGAGTGTTTGAGATGCTTCTGACGATTCTGAGTGGCCCTAGTTTGTGTATTTAGTCATACTTTTCAGTACTTTTATTGATTTGAGCCGTAATCGGCGGACAGCTATACTTTAGTCTTTGTTTACGTACCGATTCTTTGTGCCGCATTTTTATCTACCAGGGACTTTCAGCAGGAAGGCACTCGTTTCCTGATAGATATTTCATGAACGGGAAAGACTAGAGACTTGGGGTCGGTCTCATTTTGTAGCTAAATGTATACGAAAAAAAGCGATAGGTAGTTTGTTTAATTGTCTAGAAAATTTATTTCAAAACGGCCCGGGAAATGAACCCATTGCTCGCAGGCTCGATTCTCGAGATTCTGGCCTTCAGTAGACATTTGTATCTTTTGAAGTGGGCTCATATTTCACTACATATTTTTCATTTTGAACTCATTTAGGATGAAAACAATGCCATATTTTTTGTCCCAGGTCCGATACTGGTGCCTGTGGGTACGCCGGTTCATGATGTGCCTGTGATGTGTATGTGATGTGCATTTCACCAACACTTATCTACTACACGAAATGTGAAATGCACATCACGAAATATGAAATGCACATCACCAACTGACTTATCTACTGCATGAAATGTAAAATGCACATCACGAAGTGTGAAACACACATCACTATATCACCATTTAGAAAGTATAAGTAGGAGGCAGCTATGACGTTCCATAGTAACCGACAGCTTGCGATAACACTGAGGTATTGACACATATTGCGGCGATAGCAAACTGAGGTTGTGCGCAAAACTAAAACGATGTTCTTAATGCGTAGTAATGTGCCAGTGAGACATTATATGATCAGGTGTCTTTAATCATGTCACAGGATAATATACGTGCTTATTTGTTAAGTTTCTGTGTGATGACTGTTCTTATAGTATATGTATTGAGAGATGATCTGAATTCTCCAAATCTTCCAACTGTTTCAAAGATATATCTTTGGTGGAATAGTTCAAATCCAATGTTTAGGACTGGTGGTGCAAAACTCAACGTTAACATGAATGACAACCTTTAAATAATGTGCCCTTATATTCTGGATACTACAAAATACAAGTACTTCATTATATATGTTGGTATCAGAGGATGGTTTTCGGGGCTCTTTTCTTCCTCAGGATGAATATAACAGAATTGCTTTAAAAGGTGAAAAACCAAATATGTGATATGCTTTTTCTACACCTTTCCTGGAACTCAGTGCAACTCAAGGGGGATTCGAATTTTAGTACAACAAAAGTTATTACATTGAGTCATTCTCATCGGGTAGTGAGAATGGTCTGGAAAATAAACGTGGAGGAGTGTGAAGCGAACGCAGTATGAAAGTCAACATAACTGTTGCCCTATAGAACACAGTAGCAACCACTCGAGAATGACAGAAACATACAAAAACAGTACACACCACGGGACTACAAACAAAATATCAACTATCAGACAGATCCCCATTTCGAAAAGTAACAATTTCAATGTGAATGCTTCCTGTAAATAAAAATGTCAATGCATTGTCAGCTGTTTGTGTCTGGTTCTTCTAATATCAAGTTCCATTCATTTTATAGGGTTATTTAAAATTAGAATACTCGGTGAACGTTTCGAATACTCGGTGAACGTTTGCTTCGAATACTCGGTGAATGTTTGCTGCGAAAACTCGGTGAAAGTTTGCTGCGAATACTCGGTAAACGTTTGCTTCGAAAACTCAGTGAAAGTTTGCTGCGAATACTCGGTGAATGTTTGCTTCGAATACACGTTGAACATTAGCTGTGAATGCTCGGTGAACGTTTGCTGCGAATACCCGGTGAACGTTTGCTGCAAATACTCGGTGAACGTTTGCTTCGACTACTCGGTGAATGTTTGCTTCGAATACTCGGTGAACGTCTGCTTCGAATACACGTTGAACGTTTGCTGCGAATGCTCGGTGAACGTTTGCTGCGAATACCCGGTGAACGTTTGCTGCAAATACTCGGTGAACGTTTGTTTCGAATACTCGGTGAAGGTTTGCTTCGAATACACGTTGAACGTTTGCTGCGAATACACTTTGAACGTTTGCTTCGAATAAACGTTGAATGTTTGCTGCGAATGCTCCGTGAACGTTTGCTGCGAATATCCGGTGAAATTTTGCTTCGAATACTTGGTGAACGTTTGCTTCGAAAACTTGGTGAAAGTTTGCTGCGAATACACGTTGAACGTTTGCTGCGAATAGAGGTTGAATTTGCTTCGAATACACGTTGAACGTTTGCTGTGAATACACGTTGAACGTTTGCTTCGAATACACGTTGAACGTTTGCTTCGAATAAACGTTGAATGTTTGCTGTGAATACTCGGCGAACGTTTGCTTCAAATACTCGGTGAACGTTTGCTTCGAAATCTCGGTGAACGTTTGCTTCGAATACACATTGAACGTTTGCTGCGAATACACGTTGAAAGTTTGCTTCGAGTACTCGGAGAACGTTTGCTTTGAATACTCGGTGAACGTTCGATGCGAATACTCGGTGAAAGTTTGCTTGAAACTCGGTGAACGTTTGCTGCGCATACACGTTGAACGTTTGCTTCGAATACTCGGAGAACGTTTGCATTGAATACTCGGTGAACGTTCGCTGCGAATACTCGGTGAAAGTTTGCTTGAATACTCGACGAACGTTTGCTGCGAATACACGGTGAACGTTTGCTTTGAATACTCGGAGAACGTTTGCTTGAATACTCGGTGAACGTTTGCTGCGAATACACGGTGAACGTTTGCTGCGAATACACGGTGAACGTTTGCTTTGAATACTCGGTAAACGTTTGCTGCGAATACACGGAGAACGTTTGCTGCGAATACACGGTGAACGTTTGCTTTGAATACTTGGAGAACGTTTGCTTGAATACTCGGTGAACGCTTGCTTGAATACTCGGTGAACGTTTGCTTGAATACTCGGTGAACATTTGCTTTGAATACTCGGTGAACGTTTGCTTGAATACTCGGTGAACGTTTGCTGCAAATACACGGTGAACGTTTACTGCGAATGGTCGGTAAACGTTCGCTGCGATTCTCGGTTAACGTTCAATGCGAGTACTCGGTGAACGTCCGCTGGGAGTACTCGGTGAATGTTTGCTGCAAATACTCGATGAAAATTTGCTGCGAATACGCGGTGAACGTTTCGAATACTCAGTGAACGTTTGCTTCGAATACTCAGTGAATGTTTGCTGCAAATACTCGGTGAACGTTTGCTTCGAAAACTCGGTGAAAGTTTGCTGCAAAAACTCGGTGAACGTTCGCTTCGAATACCCGGTGAACGTTTTCTGTAAATACTCCGTGAACGTTTGCTTCGAATACTCGGTGAACGTTTGCTTCGAATACACGTTGGACGTTTGTTGCGAATGCTCGATGAACGTTTGTTTCGAATACCCGATGAACATTTGCTTCGAATACTCGGTGAACGTTTGCTTCGAATACACGGTGAACGTTTGTTTCGAATACCCTGTGAACGTTTGCTTCGAAAACTCGGTGAACGTTCGCTTCGAATACACGTTGAACGTTTGCTGCGAGTACACGTTGAACGTTTGCTGCGAATACTCGGTGAACGTTTGCTACGAATACTCGGTGAACGTTTGCTTCGAAAACTCGGTGGACGTTTGCTTCGAACACTCGGTGAACGTTTGCTTCGAATACACGTTGAACGTTTGCTGCGAATACTCGGTGAACGTTTGCTTCGAACACTCGGTGAACGTTTGCTTCGAAAACTCGGTGGACGTTTGCTTCGAACACTCGGTGAACGTTTGCTTCGAATACACGTTGAACGTTTGCTTCGAATACTCGGTGAACGTTTGCTTCGAATACTCGGTGAACGTTTGCTACGAATACTCGGTGGACGTTTGCTTCGAACATTCGGTGAACGTTCGCTTCGGATACACGTTGAACGTTTGATGCGAATACTCGGTGAACGTTTGCTTCGAATACTCGGTGAACGTTTCCTTCGAAAACTCGGTGAACGTTTGCTTCGAATACACGTTGAACGTTTGCTGCAAATACTCGGTGAACGTTTGCTGCGAATACTCGGTGAATGTTTGCTGCGAGTACTCGGTGAACGTTTGTTTCGAATACCCTGTGAACGTTTGCTTCGAAAACTCGGTGAACGTTCGCTTTGAATACACGTTGAACGTTTGGTGCGAGTACACGTTGAACGTTTGCTTCGAATACTCGGTGAACGTTTGCTTCGAACACCCGGTGAACGTTTGCTTCGAATACACGTTGAACGTTTGCTGCGAATACTCGGTGAACGTTTGCTGCGAATACACGTTGAACGTTTGCTGCGAATACTCGGTGAACGTTTGCTTCGAATACTCGGTGAACGTTTGCTTCGAATACACGTTGAACGTTTGCTGCGAATACTCGGTGAACGTTTGTTTCGAATACCCTGTGAACGTTTGCTGCGAATACTCGGTGAACGTTTGCTTCGAACACTCGGTGGTCGTTTGCTTCGAACACCCGGTGAACGTTTGCTTCGAATACACGTTGAACGTTTGCTGCGAATACTCGGTGAACGTTTGCTTCGAATATACGTTGAACGTTTGCTGCGAATACTCGGTGAACGTTTGCTTCGAATACTCGGTGGACGTTTGCTTCGAACACCCGGTGAACGTTTGCTTCGAATACACGTTGAACGTTTGCTGCGAATACTCGGTGAACGTTTGTTTCGAATACCCTGTGAACGTTTGCTGCGAATACTCGGTGAACGTTTGCTTCGAACACTCGGTGGTCGTTTGCTTCGAACACCCGGTGAACGTTTGCTTCGAATACACGTTGAACGTTTGCTGCGAATACTCGGTGAACGTTTGCTTCGAATATACGTTGAACGTTTGCTGCGAATACTCGGTGAACGTTTGCTTCGAATACTCGGTGGACGTTTGCTTCGAACACCCGGTGAACGTTTGCTTCGAATACACGTTGAACGTTTGCTGCGAATACTCGGTGAACGTTTGCTTCGAATACTAGGTGAACGTTTGCTTCGAAAACTCGGTGAACGTTTGCTTCGAATACACGTTTAACGTTTGCTGCAAATACTCGGTGGACGTTTGCTGCGAATACTCGGTGAATGTTTGCTGCGAGTACTCGGCGAACGTTTGCTTCGAAAACTCGGTGAACGTTTGCTGCGAATACCCGGTGAACGTTTGCCTCGAATACTCAGTGAACGACAAAAACGATTTGTTCAAAATTTGGAACAGTATCATTTCTGTGATTGTTCAAAATTGTTCTAAACTGGATTGGCATGCATATCTATGGCAGAATACACAATTGTACATAAATATTAGTCACCGTATGACCTATAACTGTGTCGGTGTGACGTTTAATCCCTCAGAATGTTGCTTACAGTAAGTCATTTAACGAAATTGTTCTGTACAGTATACAATAGTGGATAGAAAATAATCCGAAAATAATATGTGCAGGATCATAGCAAAACATTAACAAGTCCACTTAAATCAATAACTTTTTACCTGTCAAGTAACAGACCAGGGGTTGGGGACAGCTTGTAGACCGCACCAGATATGGAATTATATTGATATCTGGTTAACAGCATACAACAGTTAATAGATAATTTATGTTGCTAATTAACTCAGTAGTCACTTCTAACTCAAGTTATTTAGCGGAAACCAAGTCTGAAACCCGGCTGTCCACATGTCCACCCATCCAATGACATTTGCCAATCTATTGACCAGTTTGTTTTAGCTAGTTTACAAAATTCACATGCACACACAAACAAGAAACTATTAAACTTTTAATACTCAGAGAAAATATTAAACTTGCAATACCCAGAGAAACTATTAAACTTGCAATACCAAAGAAGTACACAGAGAGACTAATACATGTAATGGATGCGGTACCAATAGGCACTATTAAGCTTAAGGTAGGCATAGGAAATAGAGATCAATATAATTGCACCTTTACTAATCCTACCAGGTGTTCTGTATTGCAAAAGTGCATCTATTGTGACATTTTGATACAAGCAAAACTGTATTCTGCACTATTAGTTATTAGTTACTTACTGGTACATCATTTTATTATTGGCTTGTTAAAAGTTAATTTTTTACCATGAGTATGTTGACAGAATCATAGGAACCATGTTTTGAGGTGTAAATCAAACACAACTGAATAAATCCTAAATGTTTTTGTTGTGCAAAAAAGTATGATACTGTGTCTGAAACAGTTTTCATTTTCCATTCAATTGTTTAAATGCAAGGGAAGTAAGCTAATAGATATCTCTGCTTATAAGTACTAGCCCAAGGCAAGGGTTGTCATTCTTTGTGGATCACAACTTTAAATTAAAAATTAAAACTTTTGTTATTGATATTAACAAAACTATCATAAACTTCACATTTGTGAAATCATTTTTGGTTATTTCAAGGACTTGGAAATCAACTTCTAGACTTTATTTAATGTATTACTATCATTGAAAATTTTAGGGTCTATCTCTACTTAAGGTACCCAGAAAAAAACTATTGAAACCGGAGAACCCAGAGCAATTTTAAGCTTGCGATACATTTAAAACCTATTAAACTCTCAACTCCCAGAGAGACTTCTGATATAACGAACAGATTTTTTTCTGATCTAGAACAGTTCCCTTTAACCAGAGTAGTGTCTTCATTGAGGGCGGGGGAGGGACGTACGGTCAGTCTCATTATAATTACATGTTGTAATGTTGATTTGTTGTACTGCACAAAATCAAGGTATTGTCCGCGAGATAAATACGTTCTAAAGTATTGTAGTGTTAATAACGCTAGTATGCACATAACGTCGGATTTGACTTTGACGTCATAAACGCGGTAAGACGTAACGTGCATACTTGCGTAATTAAGTATACACAGCGGAGGGAAAAAAACAGTTACTTTTTTAAGCATTGATTCACGTTTCAAGCAACTCGTGCTTTATAATTATTTCTCTATAACGAGGAAATAACTTCAGTCTGCGGGTCTTGAACTACGCAAACAATGCATAGGTTCCTTGATTTAAATGAACTGTTTCGGGCCTTATTGGTTTCAATCTCACTGAAATCAATTCAATGCTTGAGAACTGCGGGACATTAATTCATTTTAACAGAACACCGATTGAATCAATCTCTTACGCAGTCCCCTTACAGTACAGAGATCGTTTATTTCATAATTTGATATTAGATTTTAGTTTTTTGAAATTGAGTATGCTAATATAGGTGATGAAATGAAAAAAAAATCAAATATAAAAATACTAGGTGAGCTCGTTCGTGTAACCCGTTTTCACACGATTTGTACTCGTTCCAGTCGAGCTAGTCGCGCACGCGTCAGTTCGGTACACGGGCGGCGACATTCCGAACAGTCCGATCGAATTTGGCGCATTTCGGTGTACCGATTATGAGATTGGAATATCCTGGTGCTGTACTAATTGAACTCACCTAGTTCATTGGAGAGGTCTATCAAGACCTCTCCATAGTGTTGGCTTTCAAACTAGGAGGATTTAGACTAATCTACTAATTTTACGGCGTTAGATTTCACTTTCTAGCGCAAGTTACGGTGAGCCAGTCTAAAATGGCCCAATGCGCTTGCGCACAAGTAAGTTTTGAAATCCTCTAAGACGAAAATAATTGTTCGTTTAAAATAAAGAAATATAGTGTAATACTATTGTTACAAATGTTGGAAACGGTTCAGTTATTTAACAAAAAAATATATAGATATATATTTACTATTCCTAGTTCGAAGTATTCAAAGATATGCATATGAATTGAATCACGTTAAAAATTAAAATGTATTTCGTTCAATTAAATGAATCTATTGTTTCTGGCAGGTTCGTTTGCCCCGTTCGGAAGATCTGCCGGAATAAGAAGAGTTCTTCCGAGCTTCTGTGTCGTCCACCCGACAGTCGGAGATGTTAATCACGTGATCAAAACAAGGCGGCAATTCGACATATAAACCTTACAAACTGAGTAATAAACTAGAACAAATAAAATGTTTAGAATTTCTTTTTCAAATATCACATTAACAATAAAAATCTCTGAAAAAAAATACATTTAAAAAAGAATGATAATGTTTTCACTTCCGGCAGACGTCCGTTCGATTGGTATTTTCTACTAAGCTTTTCTAAAGCTTCTCGGAAGCTATTCTCATGGACCCAAACGAACGGGGCAGTTGACAAACAAGCCTATCAGGTGAGGTTCTTGCAAAAATGGTAAGATGCTAATTTGGCAGCTTTCACCAGAGCCAAGTTTAGTATACAATTATTGCAGTGGTAGCTTTTGAACATTTTTAAATGAAATTCAGTAACTAAGAAATGCTTAGGCCTACAGTCCTAAGACGTAAAAAATAGTACTAGCAGCTTCCTCGCTTGGCGCTCAGCATTAAGAAGATAGTGCTAGGACTGGTCAGCCCGGTGTCAGTATAATGTGACTGGGTGGGATATCATGCCACGTGTCTACGGCGTGATATTCCAGTGAGGCAGCACTGTGAAGTTGGGCATTGTGCTCACTGCTACAAGTAGACACCGTCGTTTATATGACTGAAAAACTGTTAAAAAAGACGTTAAACCCGAACACACACACACACACACACACACACACACACACACACACACACACATACAGCCCTCGGATTGGTGGAGGTTGATCATAACCTGAAGATGACTTATTGATTTTGAGGTCATAAGGTCATGGTCACAGTGACTATGACCCCTATTAGGTCACAGTGACCTTCAACCGGGAAACTGTTTTTCGTCTATAGCACAGCCTATAAATAACCAGAGACATAGATAACAATTGTTATCTATGTCTCTGAATTAACTTTAAAAGGAGGAACTTTGGACCTCTCCTAGGTTTCTTTTTTAAAAGAAGCCTACTTGTTTGTATTTGAATTTCTTCACAACGTCATGTGATTTTCATTGTCACGTGGTGTGACAGCAGTGCATAATGTATTTTCGTTTCTGGGAGTGTGGAATTGATAAGTGTATTTAGAAAGGGTGGTAATCTACACCGCGTGTACCAGCAAGGTCTAAATTTTGGTTCGATCTGAACGACCTCCGTTTGAAATATATGGGGTGTCTGATATATTTTTGCACTCTAAAACTATTAAAATAGTTTTATATTTGTATTTTGGCGGACCCTTATCTCAACAAGAGCTGTCCGTAAGACAGCCAATGCACAACTATTCGAAATAGAAGCAGGGAAATATTACCCAAAATGTTAAAATATCAAAAGAGTTTTAAGTTCAAAAGGGGACCTAATATGAACAAAATGTATGTCAGAGTTATGGGACTTGATGCTATCAACTAATTTTATAACCCCGAAGGCACAACTTGACATGCTTAATATCTGTATTTGTTCTGCAGATAGTAACTTGCATGTAAAACTTTAACCAGAATTTTTTAAGTCCAAAAGGGGACATAATTTGCCCAAAGTACAGAGAGTCAGAGTTATGGGTCTTGACCAATTGAGGTTGGTTATTGATATAGAAAAAGAAAAAAATAAGTTTCAAATCTATATGCCTTTTAGTAATAGCTTATGTACATGCACGCAAAACTTTAACCAGGATTTTCTAAGTCCAAAAGGGGGCATAATTTGGCCAAAATGCAGGTCAGAGTTTTGGGACTTGATGCTATCAACTAGTTTTAAAACCCCAAAGACACGTGAAGTTTCAATTCAATATCTGCATTAGTTTTGGAGATAGTAACTTGCATGTATAACATTAACCAGGATTTTCTAAGTCCAAAGGGGGGGCATAATTTGCTCAAAATACATGTCAGAGTTATGGAACTTTACCCAGTGAGGTTGGTAGTTGACCTAGAAAAAGACAAAAAAATAAGTTTCAAAGCTATATTCCTTTAAATGATAGCTGTATGTACTTGCATTCAAAACTTTAACCAACTTTAACGACGCCGACGCCAGGGTGAGTAGAATAGCTAGACCATTCTCCGAATAGTCGAGCTAAAAATTACGCACAATACGAAAAGAAGAATCCAGTTACACATCAAGTGAAACATAAATTACGCTTGAATGTTTCATCAAGCTCTTTCTAAATAGAAATATTTCAACAAATTGTATAATAGTAATCTCATGTAACATGTAATTCTGAAGGCATGTGTGTTTCATCTAACACTAAAGACTACACAGTGTTTTATTTGAGGTATGTTATCCTATGTATACAATTGATGAGTAAGTTCAGGTACGATGGCAGTATAAATTCGCCGGTCCAGCTTTTGTTCAAGGGAGCTAATTAATAAGAGTGGGAAATACACAAAAAAACGGCAAAGCACAACTAATTTTCCTTGCACGTTTTGCTATTCTGTACCCTCAAAGTCTCGACATGGAGTCTCCAGTTCATCTTCACCAATATTTGCTTCCTTTACCCCTCTTGCTACTTCTCTATCCGCACTGACAATGCTTATTTCTTACAGACACTTACATACAGTTTCCTTCCCATGTCAATTTGTCTGTTTCCGTCGTGGTGCAAATGTCCCTCGTTACGCTAAGTGAGACAACCAGTACAGTGTTACATTACTAAGGTACAGGGTTTATTTCCCTTTGAATATACCTGACTGCGGATAGAAATCACTTCTGAAAGATTTCAGATACCTTTAAATTTCAGAAAGGTACAAATAGTCTTAGAGACAATAAGAAATAATAATTTGTTTGATTCTGACGATACAGCAGTTTATGTAGAAAAAAATGCTGCTACGGAATAATTATGATTTAAATGCCTTTTAATGTACATGTAAATTTTAAAGTTGAAATACAAGGAGTAGCATAAAACCATTAGAACCTTTGTTTCTTTTTCGGACCGCTTCCTTCAATTTGATTGGCTAACAGAATTTTTTTTACAAGTGTGTAAAACAAATTTATTCGGATAACTTTTATGCTGCTTCCTGCTCCCGATGTTGGACTACTTTTTTTCACTTTTTATTTATACTTAAAAATGATTGACTTGAAAACAATGACTATAAAAAGAAACAAAAGTAATAAAGTCATCTTTTTTTTTTACACACATGACATTCATTCCTTTAGTAACAAACTATTTTAGAACTTGTACATTGTGTGAATCTGCTAGGAATGGTTGTTCAGGATTTGGGTAAAGCTGTATTTAGTACCTTATTTTAAAGAATACTATACAACAGGACCATTTTTAGTGTATTTGTACAAGATGAAATGGGTTATACGGTTGCGGAATGATTTTAAAAATGATAAATAAATAATAAATAATAAAATGATAACAAAATCATTATTTTGATTTGTTTCATATCAGAATATATTGTTAATTATGTAAAATTATGTTAAAATATCCTATCAGCAAGACCGAGTCACTTCATATCAGGAGTAATAGGTAATTTTATATCAGCACTATAAGTAAAGTTCAGTTTAAACTGATGCAATTGTAATTATTTCAAAATGCAATGCCCTCCGTCGCAAAATTGTAATTTAGCCTTAATGAAACAATTTTGATAGAGGGCCAATGATTACAGAGAAAAGTAGCAACTAAAGTGTGTTTACATGTAAAAAGAGCTGTCGGGGGACAGCAACGCTCGACTATTCAATAGCCTTGTCAAATGAATGAATACTATAGAGGGCATAATTTTGTAAAAATGGGGAACAGGGTTATGGAACCTGCACAGTGCATATCAGCTCATGACAGTGGACAAGTGTGTTAAATTTCAATCCATTCCCATTGGTGGGTACTGAGATACCAGCTTACATATAAGAATTTAACCAAAAACCGCTAAGTATATAAAAAGGGGCATAATTAAAAAGAAATGCAAAGTACAGTTACTGAACCTTTGCACTGCATGTTATATCATGACAGTAAACAAGTGTGTGAAGTTCCAATCCTTTCCTATTAGTGGATACTGAGATACCAGCTTACATACAAAAACTTAACCAAACACTGTTAAGTCGAAAAAAGGGCATAATTTTGAAAAAATGCACAGTAGAGTTATGGGACCTGCACATTGCATGTCAGATCATGACAGTAAACAAGTGTGTGAAGTTTCAATCCATTCCTATTAGTAGGTACTGAGATACCAGCTTACATACAAAACCTTCACAAAAGATTTCTAAGTCAAAAAAGGGGCATAATTTTGTAAAAAAAAAAGCAAAAGAGAGTTATGGAATCTGTGCAGGGTAAGTCAGTTTATCACAGTGAATAAGTTTGTGAAGTTTCAATCCATTCCCATAAGTGGTTACTGAGAAACCAGCTTACATACAAAACCTTAACCAATTCGGGACGCCGACGCCGACGCCGACGCACGGGTGAGTCCAATAGCTCTACTATTCTTTGAATAGTCGAGCTAAAAATGCTACCGGAAATCAAGCAAGCATGCACACGTGCACTATGAAACTTTTCGCGACATTTAATGTGGAGTTTATCGGCATGGACGGATTCTCATAAGTGATATACTGAATACATTCTTATTTCGATCGAAATAATTCTTCTGATTTACTGGTGTTTGACTGAGTCACGAAGTGTTAACCCCCACGCCCTTGTCTGTTACCTTGAATCTTCTAGAAATGGTACTGATACCTGCGTGCTCATATCCTGCTAAACAGTTTTCGTAGAATTTTACTGTAGCGTTTTCCCTTGAATCGTGTAATATTATACCCGAAACAGGAATGGTTTCGAACTAAAGACCTAACGGACTAATGCACGTACAGATGAAAAATGCACGTACAGATGAACAGTGCATGTGTACAGATGAATGAAAGACGAACAATGCACGTACAATTGAAAAATACTCGTACATATATATGAACAATGTATATGTACAGATGAACAGTGCACGTGTACAGATAAATGTACAAATGAACAATGCACGAACAATTGAAAACTACACGTACAGATGAACTGTGCACGTGTACAGATGAACTGTGCACGTGTACAGATGAATAATGCACGTAAAGATGAACAATGCATGCACACATGAAAACTGCACGTACAGGTGAAAAATGCACGTACAGATAACATTATGAATCATATAATGTCATTTTTTCGGGGGATTGAAATAGGTCCCAGTTTAGGTATCACGAGCAAATGCTAGAATATATTGTGTCTGAGCCTTGTTCAGTTGAAGAAGTACAGTTTTTATATTAAGCACTATACTTAACCCGGGACCATCATCCCCAACTTTGAGCGTGAAATATACGAGAACCGCAACTCTTGTCAGTATTGATTTTTTGCCTTATGTGCCGTTGTATTTGTTTCCCTTTACACTAAAATATCGATAAACCTGCTATTTGGCATAATATAGGTAAATTCGGCTCTACATTTTTGAGCAACGCATCTCGGTTAGATAGACTTATTGAAGTATGCAAATTAAAGCAGAATATAACACATCTTTAAGCTACTGTAATTAATCGTATTTTATGGACTTTGCTAGATACGGACATTGTTCCATGAGTTATAGATAATTATATATTAAACAATAAGTAAAATGTACGATTTTACAGTAAAAATACTTGTTCATCATGCGTATATAATGTTTATTTTTTGTCATGTATATGCTGGGTGAAGTTATAAGTTTCGTTGGATGCATGGACCGAAAATATAAAAAAAAAATGCCACTTTTAAGTGGTAAAGGATAAAACATCACACAAAGCAATTCTTTTTCTTTCAATTTTCCGAGTGCAGAGAGTAAAGAGGGATCCTGTGAGGCAAAATCGAGCCGACTGAGAGTGATCCCGTGCATTAGCGAAATCGAAAGTAGAGCGTTTTTTAATGAAATATGATGAAAATAACCACATAAAGTGTATTTACAAATACGATGAGATCAACGGCTTCACATCTAAGGTATTAGAAACTTGCTATATTCAAGGAAAGTCGTATTTAAGTTTCATAAACATCGCACGATGTTCATCCGAGCCAGTACCTCCGGCTACATTCCATCTTCGTTTGGACTTGTGTCAACTGATAAAACAACCGTAACGATAAAAAGCAATAATATATAGCTACGTCTTTCCGTGGTTCATATATTTTGTATGCACAAAAATGTGTTCAGGATTATTTTTTTTATTTTCTGAGCTCCCTGACGTTGGAGTTCATTGTGTCCTGTGCGCGAACAGAGTGGGATCCGTTTTCTCATTTACCACAGAGAGGGAACCGATATGCATATACACCGTGACATAGAGCACATGTACTAGTCAAACCAGTAACACTGAATACATAGAGAATACAATAACTTGTAGTAACATGTTGTACATTAAACAATATTTATATAGACCCTGTGCAGGGTGAAAAAACTGTTCCTATTAATGTGAACGGTATTGAATTTAAAAAAAAGACACGTTACATGGAACGTGTGGAAGACTCGCCGTGTTGAAATTCTTCAAAAGGGTTACTACAATGAAAAAGCAAGCTAAATTGTAAAATTACAAACGGTTTTATAAAAGAAAAAGAACAGGGAACTTTAGAAACCTTAAACATTAAAGGAAGTATGGAGATACACACAGCGTGCCAGCATTTATTCAATATCCATCACTAATATCGATCAATGACCTGCCTGAAATTTTGGGCATTCCAAACAAAATTGAGTTTAATGAAAACAAATTGGATATAAAGGTAGTTTAATCTTTATTAGTGTGAACGCTATTTCTCTCTTTTACATATAAAAATACAAAAGGTACATTCAGTAAAACAATCACTATACTTTAGATGACCATGTATGCTGCTGTGCAATATTATAAATATTCAAAAGTTACGCAACTCATTATCACAAATACATCAAGAAAAGGAAGAGAAGAGTTGTTTCAACTGAGATATCTATAGCTTTAATAAATAATGGCTTTATTCGACTACGTCAGTGATGCGGCAGCCATTTTATGAAAAGAATCCACACTGAAAATTACTAAAACGATACAAAATATGTCGGATCAGCATGTGAAGCCTTTAGGCCGACAGAAATTTTCTGAAACTTGTACAAGGCGAGACAATTGAGTATAACAGTACTCAACTATTAGCGCGATACAGAAATTACATGACTACAAACAACGTTCTTTGAAACCATCAACTTGCTGATTGAACTTGTATACCTCCACACTCATTAAGTACAACACAGCCCTACCGGTTGAGTACGCTCGCTATGCAGAACATAGATCTACCAATTGAATACGCTCTGTAGGTTTACTAAAGCACTTCCGATTGAGTTCGCTCAGTAGGCAGATCATAGCATTACCGATTGAATACGCTCTGTAGGTAGTATAAGCATTACCGATTGAATATGCTCATCACTACCGGTTGATTACGTTTAGTACGTAGAATACAGAACTACCGATTTAGTACGCGTAGTACGTAGAATGAATACTATACGCTCAGTAGATAGAATACAGCATTACCGATGGAGTACGCTCAGTATGTAGTATGCAGCACTACCGATGTATTACTCTCAATGGTAAATCACAGCACTACCAATTGACCAAAGCACGTTCAGTATGTACAATACAGCACTACCGATTGAGTACGTTCAGTAGGTAGCATACAGTATTACCGAAGGAGTACGCTCAGTGTGTAATATGCAGCACTGCCAACTTATTACGCTTAATGGTACATCAGAGCATTACCACTTGAACTGAGCAAGCTCAGTATGTATAATACAGCATTACCCATTAAACGCTAAGTAGGTAGAATACAGCGCTACTGATAAAGTACGCTCAGTGTGATTTAGTAGCCGAGCACGCTAAGTATGTAGAATACAGCAGTATCGATTCAGTACGCTCAGTAGGTAGATCACATCTCTACTGTTTGAGTATGTTCTGTAAGGAAAATACAGCGCTACCGACTGAGTACACTGAATGGATAAATGACAGCTCTACCAATAACGTTACTAGTAGCTCAGTAGGTAGATCACATGACTACCAGTTGAGGGGTTGTTAGTTTAATCCTTTAGCTATGAGAATATTTTTTCTGATAGTTTGTCAGAAAACTATATGACTGAACGCATATTTCCTTCACCTCTGATTAAAATAGGACAGTTGTCAGATATTTGCAGTGAAAAATCAATCAGCCAAAGACTATTAGTGAACCAATGTTATGGAATCAAAGTGTATAAGATAACCAGTGGTATAAGTTAATTAAGATATAGAATAAGGCTTTAGAATTATCATTTAATAATGCGACCACAGCACCCAGCAGTTGAACATTCTGTTATAAACATGTAAATAAGTATTATTATTTTGAAACTAGCTCAAAGTAAAATGCAAAACTGGTATTAATATGTCACAGAACGCCATGGCTCATGGATGTTTGCAACAATCATTTTATACGTAAAAAGGACCGTTTTTACAACACGTATATGACTGTATGAGGAGGGTTGTAATGTCATTTTTAGTCACCTTGACCGTGATCTTTGACCAAAGGACCTAGACAAAAACTAACATGGGCTGTCTATGGCCACAGGCAAACATCGACGATTGAGTGGTTATCGTCTTCAGTCACTGCAACCTTTATCCCTGATCTACTGACCAAAAACAAAAGTGATCATATACCAACTACAGGCAATCAGTCTATGAAGTTTGAGGGCTGTATGCCAAAGCTTTATACAGTTAATGAGTTGAAGTCATCTTCAGTCTTGAATTTATTGTGACCTTGATCTTTGACCCACTGAAACTCAAACGAAAGGGGTTATCCACTGAGCACAAGCAATTATCATGAGATGGTTGGTGATTGTAAGCTAAAGCGTTCTCTAGTTATTGAGCGGAAAACGTTTTCAGTCTCAAAGCAACGGTAACATTGAACATTGACCAACTAACCCTTAGAACAAGAAAGTTCATTTACTGGCCACAGGCAATCATCTTATGAAGTTTGACATTTGTGGGACCAGAGTATCTATAGTAATTCACTGGAAACCAAATGGTCTATCTACCGATGGACTGACCTCCCGGCAGTCTTCTCAAAGGGGACATTAATATCAAACTGTAACGTATCACACACGCTTTGGCGCGCACATTATAGGAATACAAATTGAGAAAATAAAATATCACACTGTTATGCTGCAGCACTCGATGGATCGCATATTATAGCAATGAAGGTTGTAAAAGAAGAAATATCAAACTGGTTAAATGTTGCAGCAAGCTATGGCTCATACATTATAGCAAAAAATATTGTAAAAGGAGAAATATTAAAAACTGATTACATGCTGCAACACGCTTTGGCTCGTATATCATTGAACATCTATTAACCAACTAAAGTCCAACCTGTGCTAAATATCACCTATGTACAGAGACCACCTACCTCCAAACACCATACGCTTCATTTTCCATTTGTGATTTAAACAATTTTAGAGTATTTCAACCTGTTAATTAAGACCACCTGCAAATAAAAGTATCACTCTTCATATGTTTTTCGTCCGATATTTTTGTGGAACCAAGATAGTTCTTGAAAAAAATGTGATTGGATATAGATGTTTCGATTTATGGAAGGCCGTACACATTATAATGGAAGCCTATGGGAAAAACCGTGTTCGCTAGCCTATATTAGAGCTAAAACGTGACTTTTGTCGAAAGCCATCACAGGTAATGCTAATGGTCATAGATCTGTTGCAGATGATGTAGAAAGACGTTCTCGTACAAAAGTAAGCGTGAAAAATGAATATTACTTTTTTGATTTTGGTCTCTTCGTTTGACAGGTGTGCCCATTTTCGTCTGAGTTTTTGGACCAAAAAGGCTCATTTTTATCTCTGTAATGCCATAGAATGATCCAAATATATAGTTTTTATTTCTGCATGATTCATATTACATTTTCCAAACAAAGTCCTATGCCGATAACTTAAACTTTCGCAAAAAAAATGCAATAGAATGACGACAGGGCCTGAATCTGGATCTATACATCGACAGGAGGTGACCTCAGTAAACTGTCTACATGTATATCTTTCTTAAAACTGAATATTTCTTCATGAAACTTTGTAAAAACAATTGGTATTGGAATGTGCTTAACCATTACACTGCAAAATTGGAAAATATGAAACGAAACATTCATCTATAGGTCAGAGACCACCAATTCAAAAAAGTACAGGGAATTCACTGGGAATGAGGTAAGTGTTTACCTCGGAATAAGGTAATGTTTGTCCGTTCTGATTTGTCAGTTATGTAAACAAACCCAAGAAGTGATTATTTCTTTTTCAAAATTTAATATTTTTACTGCATTTATAGTATTTCATTACATATTTTTGACAAAATTTGCTATATTTTATGTGTATTAGAAATAATTTAATCAAATGAATTTATCCCGTCATGTAAACAGGGGTTCATATTCGCACGAAAATTACTTGAATAAAGTATCACTCTTTATATGTATTTTGTTTCATATTTGTGTGGAACTAAGATAGTTCTTGAATAAAATGTGATTGGATATACATGTTTCGATTTATGGAAGGCCGTACACGCCTTAAAGTTATAATAGAAGCCTTTGGAAAAAATGGTGTTCTCTAACCTAAGTCATAAAAGATCTAGATTGTTTCTAATTACTAATTGTTATTTCCTTTTTCATATTAATAACATTGACAACACCATCATAATGCCAAAAAGGAGACTGTCGCAGTTAGCTGACAAAGTGAAGATGTGAGGAGACGAAAACAAGGCACTAATGTCATGGCAGTGCATACAGATCGGCACCAGGTCATGAGTCAATCTGATGATCGTCAGTAAGGACCAGGCCTTCCACCCGAAGGGCAAATCTCAGATGATTTGATTCAAACTTACTCTAGTAATATGTTTGCATCTCATGTTAACATTAAACTATACAAAGCAAACCGAACAAATGAAGAACATAGTAGGGCACGGCCTTGGAACGGTCAGTGGCAAAAACACCAGAAGAGTTGAAACAAAATTTCAGGTCATCAAATTCATATATTCTTTATATACAATGAAGCATCCGGATGAAATACATAATTTACTACAATACTTAGCTAATATGCGGCTTGCAGCTTCACGAACCGCGGGCCGGCAATTATATGACAACAATTTAGACTAAAAATGTCTCTGAGCCCGAGCCTTTACTGGAGTAATCCTGTTGACCCAGAATTATGAATGTTATCTATGATCCCAATAGGTTGAAAAGGTACCAAAAATAATGAGGTGTTACGCTTTCAATAGTGGTAATTGTGCAAACAGCCTTTGCCAATATGTACATGCGTGTTTAAGATGTCATAGCCCACATGTTGTCCTTTTTTGTAAAAAATGGTAATGGTAACTTGCAGAGGTTCCAGTCTCCTACTCAAATAAATCCAGTACGTCCGGCTAGACCGCTCAATACCGGTGTATCTTTAGGGTTGGAGCTCACAGGAAACCAAGTCAATGTCAGACCTACTAAAAGTTTGTAATGGTGTTTTTGTCCTTATTCAAGTTCAGCAGAAGTTCAGATTTCCCATTTTTAAGTTACAGTTTGGATAGGCTATTACAGGCCGTCTTAGACTCATTCCCAATCTATCTATAATTGTATTTATCTATGTTATGCAACGTTATTGGGTGGACGGATAACTCAGTGGTTTGCACACTGGCCTTCCAATCCTGAGGTCGGGGGTTCGATCCCCGGCAGCTACTCGGAAATTTTCAGAAACGCTTTTCAGTGTTTCCCACTCAACTAGAGGTGTACTGGTCAGGAACCCAGGCAATCCTTGCGTGTATCAGTGCTATACACTGGGCACGTTAAAGAACCAGGCTGTCTATTTGCAACGAGCTAGGCTAAGTTAGCCGGACAAGCCTGTATCTGATTTCTGACCTCTCTGTCGTGGGGGCTTTGTCTCACTCTGTCCCTCTGGTCAGATTGCTCTGTGTCTGTACTAGTAGAAGATGAATTTAAGCGCCCGGTGTGGCTGCATTTGAACTATGTACAGCGCCTTTGAACGTGAAATTGATCATGAAAAGGGCGCTATATAAATCTGGTATAATAATAATAATAATAATTATACACGTAAATTGTTTGCCTTTTTGTGTGTGTGTGTGGGGGGGGGGGGGGGGGGGGGGGGGGGAAGAGGGAATTAAGGTAAACTCACCAAAACATCACACGTTACACTTTGACATTCAATACTGAAATAAATAGTTGAAGAGAAAGCTGCTATATATTTTGATGAAAATAAAGTTTAATAAAAGTATTTCTATTTTCACTGGAAACTGGCTGTTAGTAAAACATGTACTGCATAGACATCAATTTACAAAATCTAAGACCATATAATGCTGTTAAAACATAAAAATGGAAACTCACTGTTGAACTGACCATAAAAAAATCTGTATAGAAATTTTGTGTATACAAATGACAGTAGTTCTTTGGAAAATACGTTTAACGGTTTTCTTTGGAAATACGTTTAACAAAATATATATTTTACAAAATATATCAAAGATTTCCACCAGGAAGCAAATGCGTACGTGCGCAAAACCAAAACATATAGCTTGTAAACGAAAATACATCACACGAAATAATTGCGAAGGGTGTATTTATCTTGAAAAGAAATTTTCAGTTTTAATTCAGTTTTGAACCTTCATATTTCTGATCAAATACTTGAAAGTATTTTACCTATAGCTTTCACAAGAGATGTTTGTCCAGGCGTGTAAATTAACATAAAACTTGAAACCTTCATCATCAAGTTGTGAAGTATTTTTATGATGGTTGTTAGCAAAACAAACTCTTATTTTCGGGTCAGTTGTGAATGTCACTTGTATCCTTGTATTGACAACGGTTTTCGATCTAGAGGAATATGAGCATATAAATAATACAATTCTAGGAGTCACATAGTAAAATAGGCAAGGGAACACTTATCGTTTACCTAAAAGTGAATATGGAATATTGTAAAGAGAAATCAGGATTCGTAAGAAAAATACCCATTGTAATTAATTTTGAAGTCCTAATCTAAATTTTTGATCATTAGGTCAAACTGCATTATCACACTTATTTAACTAGGTTCAAATACATTAAATTAACAGATCATAAATAGGTAACTAAACTTTGGACTGATATACATGTATTTTGTTCTAACGAAATTGTCTGTGGCATTCTCCGTTGTTACTAATATGGCAGGGACAGTACTCACTGCAGCACTTGAAAAAGATGAAAGTCACCACTCTGGTCTAATGATGTCACATTCGGGGGCTGATCCGGATTGGATACACCATTCTGATCAGGCGATGGAACTTCCCGTTGCTGCTAATGATGGAATACACCAATTTGATCTAACGAGGACAAACCTGGGCGCTGCTCAGGTTGTGATACATCATTATGATCAGCCAATGGTACTCCCCGTTGCTGGTAAGGTTGAAATACACCACTCTGATCAGACAATGGCCCTTCGGGCTAGTGATTACTTTTAAAACCACCACTCTGATCAGACGGTGGCTCTCTAGGCTGCTGATTACTTTTAAAACTACCACTCTGATCAGGCGATGGCTCTCTAGGCTGCTGATTACTTTTAAAACCACCACTCTGATCAGGCGATGGCTCTCCAGGCTGCTGATTACTTTTAAAACTACCACTCTGATCAGGCGATGGCTCTCCAGGCTGCTGATTACTTTTAAAACCGCCACTCTGATCAGACAATGGCCCTTCGGGCTGCTGATTACTTTTAAAACCACCACTCTGATCAGGCGATGGCTCTCCAGGCTGTTGATTACTTTTAAAACTACCACTCTGATCAGGCGATGGCTCTCTAGGCTGCTGATTACTTTTAAAACTACCACTCTGATCAGGCGATGGCTCTCCAGGCTGCTGATTACTTTTATAACTACCACTCTGATCAGACGATGGCTCTCCAGGCTGCAGATTACTTTTAAAACAACCGCTCTGATCAGGCGATGGCTCTCTAGGCTGTTGATTACTTTTAAAACCACCACTCTGATCAGGCGATGGCTCTCTAGGCTGTTGATTACTTTTAAAACTACCAGTCTGATCAGGCGATGGTTCTCCATGCTGCTGTTTACTTTTAAAACCACCACTCTGATCAGGGGATGGCTCTCCAGGCTGCTGATTACTTTTAAATACACCACTCTGATCAGGCGATGGCTCTCTAGGCTGCTGATTACTTTTAAAACCACCACTCTGATCAAGCGATGGCTCTCCAGGCTGCTGATTACTTTTGAAACTATCACTCTGATCAGGCGATGGCTCTCTAGGCTGCTGATTACTTTTAAAACAACCACTCTGATCAGAAGATGGCTCTCCAGGCTGCTGATTACTTTTAAAATCACCACTCGGATTAGACAATGGCACCTCCTTAGAATGCTGATTACTTTTAAAACCTCCACTCTGATCAGGCGATGGTTCTCTAGGCTGCTGATTACTTTTAAAACCACCACTCGGATTAGACAATGGCCCCTCCTTAGAAAGCTGATTCCCTTTAAAACCACCACTCTGAGCAGACGATGGCCCTCCGGGCTGCTGATTACTTTTAAAACCACCACTCTGATCAGGCGATGGCTCTCTAGGCTGCTGATTACTTTTGAAACCACCACTCTGATCAGAAGATGGCACTCCAGGCTGCTGATTACTTTTGAAACCACCACTTGGATTAGACAATAGCCCCTCCTTAGAATGTTGATTCCTTTTAAAATCCTCACTCTGAACAGTCGATGGTACCCCCGGAAGCTTATATGGTTTGGTGTCATTGCTGCGAACGGTCGGAGACACGCCCTGTTGCTGATAAGACTGGGTGTATCCAATGTTCAAAGAAGGTGGAGCATTCCTTTGCTTATTAGATCGTGAGCTATGTATTCGGGTAACATTATGTTCCTGCTTGGATGAAGAGTCATCGTTACCATTCCTTTGACGAGTATTATTTTGATTATTTACGCCACTAATCCTGTCTTGGCTTTGCATCTTTAGTTCTGGTTTTCCATTCGCTGGGACGTTTATGACGTTTGATTTTAATGGGACGACAGTGTTTGCATCGATTTTAGATTGTATTTTGTCCAATGTTTTGCTTTGTTTCAGATACAAGACAAGAGCTGTCACAATCGATGACAACAGCAACATACCACCGCCATAACGGAATAATTTCTTCCAGTCGTCCTCGTTTTCGTCGGCTATCGCATCTGATAAAACAAAATTTTGTATTAAGAATATTAAATATTTGGGTATTGTTTTTACATCTCTACTGTAAAATATTCAAAAATTACTTAGAAGTATAGCACGTGGTATTTATTTTATGTCAGACAACAAGAGGAAGGGGCACTGCTACTATAAACTGGCTTCAGTAACATCACAAAATATCCACTGACGTACAACGGAAAAGACGAAGCGATCAAATAACTCGTATACATGTAAAAAAAGGAATTAATTCAGTTAGAGTGCATTAAGTGACCTTCTCCAAAGATAAAACAAGTGAGTGGACATAATGCATTAATACATGAAGGCACACGCTGTGTCGCAAAATAATATGTTTTGGTGATGAGCCTTAGAGGAAGCGAATAAATAAATATCCATTTAGTCGAGTTTTTATTTTCAAGTGAAACAAGTTTTCAGATGCTCGAGCCAGGTTCTACCTTGGGAACAAATGGAAAGTCCTTTAACATTGTAAAATAATATTAACGTGCCAACTGGGCGGAGGGAATGAATCATGTGCTGTCAGAATAAAAATATA